>NC_058081.1:200583357-200883357 GCF_014858855.1 Bufo gargarizans | reverse complement strand
TGCTAGGGAGCATAAAGATTGGACTCTGAAGCAATGGAAGAAGGTCATGTGATCTGATGAGTCTAGATTTACCCTGTTCCAGAGTGATGGGCGCATCAGGGTAAGAAGAGAGGCAGATGAAGTGATGCACCCATCTTGCCTAGTGCCTACTGTACAAGCCTGTGGGGGCAGTGCTATGATCTGGGGTTGTTGCAGTTGGTCAGGTCTATGTTCAGCAACAGTATGTGCTCCAAGAATGAGGTCAGCTGACTACCTGAACATACTGAATGACCAGGTTATTCCATCAATAGATTTTTTCTTCCCTGATGGCACGGGCATATTCCAAGATGACAATGCCAGGATTCATCGGGCTCAAATTGTGAAAGAGTGGTTCAGGAAGCATGAGACATCATTTTCACACATGGATTGGCCACTACAGCGTCCAGACCTTAACCCCATTGAGAATCTTTGAAGAAGCCTCTGGAGAAGGCTTTGCGCAGCAGTCAGACTCTACCATCATCAATGCAAGATCTTGGTAAAAAATTAATGCAACACTGGATGGAAACAATGGCACAACGAATACGTGCCGTAATCAAAGCTAAAGGCGGTCCAACGAAATAATAGGTTGGCACAAAAAGCCAGTCTTTGTAAATGACCCCCAATATTTTACCTTGTAAAACAAGGGTACATTGCAATAAATGAAAGAACCAACTGGTCCTACCGCATCCAAGGGAGCGACATCATCATCATCATCACGCCACCTGAGCTGGGCAGCATACAGCGCGGGACACAGGCTGGCACAGCTTTACTGAAAGCAGCATGAAGGTAGGTATTTTATTTTATTTTTTCATTTGACACTATGCTCTTGAACCATTATGAGGAAAGGGGAAAGAGGAGCACTATAGGGACATCTACTGGAGGCACTAAATAGGGACATTTTGTACTGGCACGCATTATGAGGGGCACAATGGGGATGTTAACTCAACTTGGGGCACTAAAAGGGGGTATTTTTTGCACTGGCATACACAATGGGGCATTTGCACACATTATGGGGGCACAATGGGACATTGGCGCTACTGGGGGAACTAAGAATATGTACTGTACTTTTTTACTGGCACACAAAAGGGGGACATTTTTGTACCGGCACCTATTATGGGGGCACTATGGGGACATTGACTCTACTGGGGTCACTAAGAGGGGGTATTTTTTGTAGTGGCACACAGAACAAGGGAATTTTTTGTACTAGCACACACTATAAGGGGCCACTTTTTACAGACACACATTTTAAGGGGTTGTTTTTTGCACTGGCACACATTATAAGGGGCATTTTTTTTGTAATGGCACACATAAGTGGGCATTTTTTGTAAGTATTTTTTTTTTTCTTTTTATTTAATAACTAATGGCCCTTGAATCTGGGATCTTTTGATCCCTTGTCCTAGAGATCTATTAGGGGGAATAGGATTCTGACACTGTGCCTGCTGAGCTTCTCATGCATAGTTCGGCAGGGGGCTTACTATGGCAGGCATGGAAGGTTTTCAGAAGCGATTTCACTGCAGGGGCTCTGATCAGAAGGCAGTGGGAGCCGTATCCCTCTGCCTTACCTCACAGATGCCATGATCAGCGTTGAACTCGGCATCTGAAGGGTTAAATAACGGGGTTCGGCACAATCGTCGTTCCCCATCATTGGGCCCAGGTGCCTGCTGTATGATATGCACATAGAGCAGGCTCACCGCATAACCCACTTCATACGAATGCGGGTGCATAATGCCGTACATGTATGTCGTTATGTGTTAAGCGGTTAATGGATGGCTGTCAATCACTGATAGTGACTCCTCCTTGAAAGCCCATAATGAGCAGGAATTTAAATGAATAAAATGTAAAAGTTATCCTAGCTTCCTATAAAACTATATATCAATCTGCTCAGCTCCTTCTGCACTATATCATTTTGCCTGTAGCTTACAATGCATTTTCATGGTGACAGATTCCCTTTATGTCAGCACCGCCTAAAAAAAATAAAACAGACAAATCACCGGCTCCAGATGGCTTTGACCCCTCTCCCCCGAAGAAATGATGTTTCATTATAGAGTTAGACAGACCCCTATTTATAATATTTAAGTATTCTATAATAACAGGCTCTGTCCCACAGGACTGGTGCATATCAAATGTAACAGCAGTCGAAAAGGGGTCAAAATGTGAGCCTGGAAACTACAGGCTGGTAGGTTTAAAGGGATTGTCTTTGTCTATTTGTATCTCTTTTATTTGAGTTTGAACAGCTAATTTTACTATTTTTATGTTTTTTTATTCCTCTAAAGCCTTACCTTTTGAATTGTGCTCCGTGGTAAGCGTGTATAAAATAATCTAACCAGAAAACCTAATCTGCTGTAAACTGTAAGTTGTTTTATAAGGGAGTATGCAGTTACATAAAACAGAGGACAAGTAAAACCTCATTAACACATTTTCATTTCTCAGAAGAGGTCGTCCGTATTGATTCTCCTACATTTAGTGAGGCATGCACACTGTTAAACACTGGATCAACAGTTGCATGTGACTTCTATTAAAAGCAGTGAAGCAGATTTAATGTGACTCTCCAGGGGGGGGGCATCACGTTCAACAAAATGATGGGGTCTTAATAATTAAAATCTGCCCAAAGATATTTTTCAGAGTATAATAAAACCAGGAAAGGTCAGACAACATCTACTGTGCAATCTCTATGTTTACACTGGGACCATTTCCTAACATATTAGCTGAACCACCCAAAGATTTTAAGGGTAAATCCACACTTAGAGGATACACTTATTTTCCATCACAGCAGTTTATTTGACAGAACATAAATTGACATGCTGCAAACCTAAAATCCGCACACAGAGGCAATGTATGGTATGTGTGGATTGTTCTCCTGAGCCGGCACAGTGGAGAAGGAGAGAGTCCCTCCCTCCGCACTGTGACGCGGCTGCCGCTGGCCACCAATGACAGTAGCACTGAGTAGGAGGGGAGGGACTGTTAACACTGCGCCACCAATGAAAGGATTAAGGGAAGGGTGGGGGAGACCACGGTGCCACCAATGCATATTATTAACCTCTTAATACAAATGTACGCAGCGGGCTCTTTCACACAGCCTGCACCCGCCCTCAATGACAGGGCACAGTGATCCGCTGAACCGCGTCCATTAACCACTCGGGTGCTGCACCTGAGGGGCAGGAAGCTGTCTTACATTCAGAACTGCCGCTGGATGCGCCAAAGTTATGGAGAGGCCTGCGCCTCTTCATAACCTCAACAGAACCACCGCCAGCCTAGGGCTTTATTAAGACCGGCATCTAAAACGCCACTCTTAATAAATGTGCCCCTAAATGTTTCCCGGTGTTTTGAGGCCACTTTCACACAGTCAGTATTTGGTCAGTATTTTGCATTAGTATTTGTCAGCCAAAGCCAAGGGTGGGTCTTACATATGGAAGAGGCATATATACGTTTTCTCAGTGTTTTGGACCCATTTCTGGTTTTCGCTTATTAATACTGATGTAAAATACTGACCAAATACTGACCGTGTTGAAGTGGCTTTATGCACATGGCCATATTCCGGATCCATAGCATGCAGATCCCAAATACATTGCGCACAGTACGCTATGGATGCTACTCAGATTTTATAAGGAGGTTGCTAAAGTACAGTCATATGGATTCAATGCAAATGTCGCTGTCCATACAGACTCTAAGGTACAATTTTTTAACAAAAGATTTGCATCAAGTGGCTCTGTCACCTGAATATGCCATATATTACAGGGAAAGGTCTGCTGTACTATTAGTTCAAATGCATTTGCTTGAAAATAAAAAAATCTGGAAAAATGCTGCAAAAACAAGGAGTTTTCCTAAAAATGCTATGAGACCAGAGTGGGGAGTGCTTTCTTCATGTATACAAAATCATAACTGTCTGCTGTATTCTTGTTAGGCTCTATTAACCAGATGGCACAGCATTTTTTGGGTGTTTGGGCTAATATCTAATAGTAGAGTGGACCTATCCCCATAATATGCTGTCATTGACTAGGGCAGTATATAGTGTCTGATCTGCTGTAACAATGTACACCAAATATGTGCCATGCTGTAAACATTTCTACCAGGCTAACAATGGTAAGACCCAGCATGACTGCCACTATGCTTATGTGACAGCCATGTTTTATGTGCCGTACCGATGGCAAGGCAGAGCTAAAAACAAAACACATGATCCGTGAGTTCCTATTTCCATGGGTCTCCTGCCATCTGCTGACAGATTACCATACAGCATTTGTCAGCCATGGAGGAGACTTCCTTTCACACACTCCTTTTATATGGATGCACGAGCTCCTACAAGCACCATCCAAAGATATCATTTCTAGGTCTCATGCTTTTTCAACTTGGTTCTCACCATCCAGAAAATAGCGATGTCTTGACGTATTGGTTGTTACCCATACCAACAAATTGTAAAAAATGTATAGCATATTAAAATGATTTCCTAGAATTAGTAGAACATATAATGAGGACAAAAGGAGTAAATTAACTTGCTGCAAACCAAGCACGGTGTGTACAGCATACAATCACTTCTTTCAAAACTGACTACCCAGCTGTGCCTCACCAACAACTGAAATGCAAAGATGTCAACCTGGGAGAGCCCTTAACAGGGTGATACTTGCGCAGCAGATGGGGAAAATTGAGAGCGGTCTTTCCGAGGTGCGTAGCTTGCCAGGACGTGGCTAAACTACTATTTAAGATACATTAGTGGCGGTTCCATACCTACCTCATTGCATAAATACAGCACCAGTGCCAAGCACAGTACATATATATACTACACCACAGCTAAGCATAGAACATACATGCAGCGCCAGTACAAAGCTCATTAAAAACATACATCACCAGAAACAAGCTCGGAACATAAATACAGCTCCAGTACAGTCAGTTCCATAAATATTGGGACATCGACACAACATTTTTGGCTCTATACACCACCACAATGGATTTGAAATGAAACGAACAAGATGTGCTTTAACTGCAGACTGTCAGCTTTAATTTGAGGGTATTTACATCCAAATCAGGTGAACGGTGTAGGAGCAGTTTGCCTATGTGCCTCCCACTTGTTAAGGAACCAAAAGTAATGGGACAATTGGCTTCTCAGCTGTTCCATGGCCAGGTGTGTGTTATTCCCTCATTATCCCAATTACAATGAGCAGATAAAAGGTCCAGAGTTCATTTCCAGTTTGCTATTTGCATTTGGAATCTGTTGCTGTCAACTCTCAAGATGAGATCCAAAGAGCTGTCACTATCAGTGAAGCAAGTCATCATTAGGGTGAAAAAAGAAAGCAAACCCATCAGAGAGATAGCAAACATTAGGCATGGCCAAAACAACTGTTTAGAACATTCCTAAAAAGAAGGAATGCACCGGTGAGCTCCGCAACACCAAAAGACCCGGAAGACCACGGAAAACAACTGTGGTGGATGACCGAAGAATTATTTCCCTGGTGAAGAAAACACCCTTCACAACAGTTGGCCAGATCAAGAACACTCTCCAGGAGGTAGGTGTATGAGTGTCAAAGTCAACAATCAAGAGAAGACTTCACCAGAGTGAATACAGAGGGTTCACCACAGATGTAAACCATTGGTGAGCCTCAATAACAGGAAGGGCAGATTAGAGTTTGCCAAACGACATCTTAAAAAGCCTTCACAGTTCTGGAACAACATCCAGTGGACAGATGAGACCAAGATCAACTTGTACCAGAGTGATGGGAAGAGAAGAGTATGGAGAAGGAAAGGAACTGCTCATGATCCTAAGCATACCACCTCATTAGTGAAACATGGTCGTGGTAGTGTCATGGCGTGGGCATGTATGGCTGCCAATGGAACTGGTTCTCTTGTATTTATTGATGATGTGACTGCTGAAAAAAGCAGCAGGATGAATTGCGAAGTGTTTCGGGCAATATTATCTGCTCATATTCAGCCAAATGCTTGAGAACTCATTGGATGGCGCTTCACAGTGCAGATGGACAATGACCCAAAGCATACTGCAAAAGCAACCAAAGAGTTTTTCGAGGGAAAGAAGTGGAATGTTATGCAATGGCCAAGTCAATTACCTGACCTGAATCCGATTGAGCATGCATTTCACTTGCTGAAGACAAAACTCAAGGGAAAATGCCCCAAGAACAAGCAGGAACTGAAGACAGTTGCAGTAGAGGCCTGGCAGAGCATCACCAGGGATGAAACCCAGCATCTGGTGATGTCTATGCGTTCCAGACTTCAGGCTGTAATTGACTGCAAAGGATTTGCAACCAAGTATTAAAAAGTGAAAGTTTAATTTAAGATTATTATTCTGTCCCATTACTTTTGGTCCCTTAACAAGTGGGAGGCACATATGCAAACTGTTGTAATTCCTACAACATTCAACTGATTTGGATGTAAATATCCTCAAATTAAAGCTGACAGTCTGCAGTTAAAGCACATCTTATTTGTTTCATTTCAAATCCATTGTGGTGGTGTATAGAGCCAAAAATGTTAGAATTGTGTCGATGTCCCAATATTCATGGATCTGACTGTATATACCACATCGGAGCTAAGCATGAAGCATACATGCAGTGCCGGTACCAAGCTCATTTAAAACATACTGCACCAAAAACAAGCTCAGAACATAAATACAGAGCCATGCTACATATATACAGCACTAGCTCAAAAAAACAACTCACTACCAATTCCATTTGCATAGTCGGGTTAGCCCTTGCAACATAAGGGTGTAATGTATGAAACCACAGCAACCAGTATGGCCTGTTGTAAAGGTAAGCTGGGTGTTGCTATCTCACAATCAAGAATGCTACCACCCATCGTTACACTGTAGACCACACGAGTGACTACAGCGCTGATCGAACACTGTTTGTGGCAGAACAAACGGTTATATTTAGTGACTTAAAGGTAACGTCTCCTGTGGAGTTCTTCTCTTTGCTTTGCTTTCCATTCAGAGTTTGCCACCCAGATGTCTTCAGTTTTTCACTTTACCAACACGACACCCTATATACCAACACAAAGTTCTTTTAGTGCCACACTCTGTGCTGTAGAATACAACCATACACACAGTGTTCCTAATGGTAGTGCCCCCTAGATATAGTGCCAGGTTCTTTTCTTCCCTTATATAGTACCAGGATCAGAATGGGTCGAGAATGAATCAAGACGAGAATGGATCAGGGCAACAATGAGAGTTTTGTTTCTGTAGTATGAAAGGGGCAGATTCTAGGGATGTTTTTGAGGTTCAGGTGGCATGAGTGGGCAAGAAATTGGGGTAAAAGAAAGACTGATGTCAAACATAGCCCTGGAGAGCAAGTATGCTGGCTTGGCATTATGGTAGTGCCACACACTGAGATGGAGATATCAGGTTTAGGTAGGTTAGTAGATGGTGAAAACACAAGAAGTTCAGTTTTTGAAAGGACAGACAGTCACTGATGTTCTGTAGCACAGCAGGGGTGATGTCACAGGATGAACTGCATAGTTGGGTGTTGTCAGCATAGAGATGGCGATGAAAACCAAATCTACTGTCTATCTGTAAGATAGGGGCTTTGCAGAAAGAAAAGAGGAGAGGGCCTAGGACTGAGGCTTGGGGAACCCCAACAGCAAGAGGAAAAGGAGAGGAAGAAGAGCCAGTGAAATGACACACTAAAGTAGCAGCCAGATAGAAAGAGAACCAGGACAGAGCATTATCCTTAAAGGAAATCTGTCACCCGGACATGCGTAACACTGCAGATAAGTAGTCCAGATCGCTATTTTTTATTTTACTACTACTCCCGATTCCCCCACTGTCAGCACTCAAAGTTGCTCTAATATACACAGTCCGGACTGCAGTGCTGTCTTAACAGAATGGAGAGGACTCATGTTCGCATGCACAGCAGTCCTGACAATGCATTTTCACACAGCTCTGAACAGGGAACAATGGGAACATACAAAATAGTGATATGGAATCCATATCTGCAGCACTACACATACAGTACAGACCAAAAGTTTGGACACACCTTCTCATTCAAAGAGTTTTCTTTATTTTCATGACTATGAAAATTGTAGATTCACACTGAAGGCATCAAAACTATGAATTAACACATGTGGAATTATATACATAACAAAAAAGTGTGAAACAACTGAAAATATGTCATATTCTAGGTTCTTCAAAGTAGCCACCTTTTGCTTTGATTACTGCTTTGCACACTCTTGGCATTCTCTTTATGAGCTTCAAGAGGTAGTCACCTGAAATGGTTTTCACTTCACAGGTGTGCCCTTTCAGGTTTAATAAGTGGGATTTCTTGCCTTATAAATGGGGTTGGGACCATCAGTTGCATTGTGGAGAAGTCAGGTGGATACACAGCTGATAGTCCTACTGAATAGACTGTTAGAATTTGTATTATGGCAAGAAAAAAGCAGCTAAGTAAAAAAAAAACAAGTGGCCATCATTACTTTAAGAAATGAAGGTCAGTCAGTCCGAAAAATTGGGAAAACTTTGAAAGTGTCCCCAAGTGCAGTCACAAAAACCATCAAGCGCTACAAAGAAACTGGCTCACATGCGGACCGCCCCAGGAAAGGAAGACCAAGAGTCACCTCTGCTGCAGAGGATAAGTTCATCCGAGTCACCAGCCTCAGAAATCGCAGGTTAACAGCAGCTCAGATTAGAGACCAGGTCAATGCCACACAGAGTTCTAGCAGCAGACACATCTCTAGAACAACTGTTAAGAGGAGACTGTGTGAATCAGGCCTTCATGGTAGAATATCTGCTAGGAAACCACTGCTAAGGACAGGCAACAAGCAGAAGAGACTTGTTTGGGCTAAAGAACACAAGGAATGGACATTAGACCAGTGGAAATCTGTGCTTTGGTCTGATGAGTCCAAATTTGAGATATTTGACCATGAAGGAGAGTGATGGGGTGCTGCGCCAGATGACCTGGCCTCCACAGTCACCGGACCTGAACCTAATCGAGATGGTTTGGGGTGAGCTGGACCGCAGAGTGAAGGCAAAAGGGCCAACAAGTGCTAAGCATCTCTGGGAACTCCTTCAAGACTGTTGGAAGACCATTTCAGGTGACTACCTCTTGAAGTGTCACGGCTGAGGATGGGGAAAACCCTCAGCCGTGCGGTGCCAGGTGATGGTAAGGTTGCTACTTGGCCAGAACCGCAGAATTAGGGAGCAGGTCACCTCCTAGCGCTTCCCTAATCTGACCCTGACTCCTAGCTGCATGAGCCGCCCTTAAAGGTAGGAGGGCCCATGCTCAGGAACCTTGGATCCCTTCTGACCCTCCGTTGTTCCCTGAACTAGGAGCTGGGTAGACAGCCCGTTCCTCCTGGACACGGAGAAACAGGAGTCTAAAGTGGCCAAGCTACAAGGGAACAGAAACAACTTATGGCAGTGACAGGCAAATGCAACCAACACAACACACTCACCTGCCACAGACAACAAAGCCTGGAACCCATGTGCAAGTGCTGCTGTTCAGAACACAAACGAACACAGGAACCCAGGACCATAAGCTGCAATAATAAGGAAACCCCACACACACCTTCATAACACCGTGTAACATAATTTTATGACCAGAAGGGTGGCCCCCACTGGCAGATGGTGATTACCCAGGAGGATGTCTCCAGCACTGCATGGCTGAAGAACCCCCTCTGACTACTGCTCTAAGCAGAGGCTTTATATCCCAAAGTAGCCACACCCATACTCAGACACACCCAGTGTCCACACAGAAAGAAGGGAGTTAACCCTTCCTACACCAGGCAGGGTAGTGAAGCCACACAAAGGGAAAAGCACACAAACACACTCACCTGTTACCGCCGGCAACGGCATGCGTGGCAACCATGTCCTGAAGAACAGCCAGCAGGCCGAGACACTGCCACCACATGCACACAAAACCAGACGTTGCCGCGGACAACCGCAAGTGAAGGGAGGTGTCTTAGTGCATACAAACATAACCTCGTGCACAACAAACAGACAATGTGCATACATAAAACTACACGTTGCCAAAGACAACCGCATGCACATCTGTTGTCCGCGGCAACCGCATTTGAGGCATACAACTAAGTGCCCCCAGCTGCGGTTGACACAACACCCAGACCGCGGGCAACTGCATGCGGCTCCCAAGTGCATACATACACACACACAACAGGTGAAACCGCATGCACTTGACAGTAAGCTGCCTAGCAACAGCTCAGGCTGCTATACTGCCAAGTACCCGATCAAGTTGCCAGCGACAACCACACGTGAGGCAACCTACAAGTAGCCCTCACCATGTGGTTGACAATAGAACCGAACCTCAGGCAACCGCATGTGGATCCAGAGTCACGACCAAGACCATGGGTCGTGACATGAAGCTCATAAAGAGAATGCCAAGAGTGTGCAAAGCAGTAATCAAAGCAAAAGGTGGCTACTTTGAAGAACCTAGAATATGACATATTTTCAGTTGTTTCACACTTTTTTGTTATGTATATAATTCCACATGTGTTAATTCATAGTTTTAATGCCTTCAGTGTGAATCTACAATTTTCATAGTCATGAAAATAAAGAAAACTCTTTGAATGAGAAGGTGTGTCCAAACTTTTGGTCTGTAGTGTATATTACTGTAGATAATGGTCCAAAATCAGGGTGACAGATTCCCTTTAAAGGGACACTGACAGGCCCAATTAGCATATTTAGGTATATATATGTCAGTACAGGTCTTCTAAAGTCTATTAAAATCATCTAAGTAGCCCCCCTGTCCACCTTATAAATACCGAAATATAAAGTTTTATAACCTGCTTGTCCAGTCACCAATCTGCCCAAGGGGCGGCGTTTCATGTCAAAATGCACCCAGCCAGCCGCTCCCAACTGCCGTTCTGAAGCCCCGCCCAGCTCATCAATATTCACTTCGCTGGGCTGCGGCTACAACTCTCCCGACTCACGATCCTGCGCATGACCCATTCAATCCTCTGGGCACGTCCTCCGTCCAATCTTCAGCGCATGCGCCCGGCCGGGGTCACATCGCGCCTGCGTACAGAGCGCTGCAGCCTCTGCTTTATGCGCATGTGCCGGGCACTTGAGTCGAGAGAGTTGTAGCCGCCGCCCAGCTAAGTGAATATTGATGAGCTTTGCGGGGCTTCAGAACGGCAGTTGGGAGCGGCTGGCTGGGTGCATTTTGAGATGAAACGCCGCCCCTTGGGCAGATTGGTGACCGGACAAGCAGGTTATAAAACTTTATATTTCGGTATTTATAAGGTGGACAGGGGGGGCTACTTAGATGATTTTAATAGACTTTAAAAGACCTGTACTGACATATATATACCTAAATATGCTAATTGGGCCTGTCAGTGTCCCTTTAAGGCCAATAGTTTGGAGGAAGGGGAGGAGGAGAGGGTGGTCAAATGCTGCAGAGAGATCCAGAAGAAAGAGCAGATGGTAGTCTCTGTTGTACTTAGCTGTTGGGAGGTCATTTGTCACTTTGGTGAGGGCACTTTGTGTAGAGTGTGGAATGTGGAAACCTGATTGTAGGGAGTTAGCAGACTTGTAGTGGATGAGGCGAGAGTAGACCAAGCTCTCTAGGAGTTCAGAGATGAAGCGGATCAAGTCTGCAGTTAGCTGTGCAGGATGGGTCAAGAGATGGTTTCTTCAGTAATGGGGTTATGACCGAATGCTTGAAAGAGATGTTATTGCGCCACCTGCATCACAAAAAAAAAAACACTGAATGGTGGGGGCAGGGAACTAATGGTTTCCTTGTCCTGCCAGCTGCTCAGTTGTATCTATGTCCTGTGGATGCAGATAAATTTGAGTGTAAGAGGGTCTGGAAACAAATTAATTGACTCGGGGGGCCCAAAACCTGGGTGACTCCTAGGACAACCAGTAGAGTTAACAGGTCTGTGATTGGTGCCTCACAGCTTGATAAGTCTCTAGTTCTTACATATGGGTATATTCACACACAGTGATCGTGTCACATTTTTTACTGCAATTTGCTAAAAAAAATCTCACTTGTTTGCCACAGCTGTGCTGTAGACGCTGCAAAAGAAGAACTGACGTTAGCAGCCCTTCACGTTTCATACTGAAGTAACTTCTAATGAAATGGGATATTTCAGAGCATCTCCCAAGCTTTTAATGGGATTGTCTGAGTTGCTTAAAAAGGAAAATCATCAGTTTTTAGCAAACAAAACATGGATGAACCCCTTGGAAACAAATGACCATTGTACTCTTCAATGAATGAGTGAATAATTGGAGCTTGGCTATGAACACTGCTCAGGCACTAAAATGACTGATCCTAAAGTCATATGTTAAAAGTAAAAAAATATATATATTTGTAAATATAAGATAAAAAAAGATTGAGGTTGATAATGTTTTAATGGCTAACTGAAAAGATGATGACAAAACTGCAAGATTTCAAAGGGGTATTCCCATCTTAGACAATGGGGGCATATCGCTAGGATATGCCCCCATTGTCTGATAGGTGCGGGTCCCTCCACTGGGACCAACACCTGTATCGAAAACGGAGCGGTGAGCGCTGTGGCTGGAGGACCCCAGATTTCCCGGGGTCCGTCCACCACCAAGCGCTAATCTCCGCCTCTCCCATAGAAGTGAATGGCCCATGCTCCCATTCATTTCTATGGGGCAGACGGCAATAGCCGAGCCAGCGCTCAGCTATTTTTGATGGCCCCATAGAAATGAATGGAGGACGGCTGCGCATGTGCAGTGCGCTCTCCTTCACTTTCGGGGCTCTGTTCTCGATATAGGTGCGGGTCCTAGCGGTGGGACCTGCACCTATAAGACAATGGGGGCATATCCTAGCGACATGCCCCCCCTTGTCTGAGATGAGAAAACCCCTTTAAGGCTACTTGGGCCTCTTCATCAGGCGTCTCTTAAGACAGTGTCTGAAGAGTCACATATTTATACACCAAAGTACATGGGAATAATGAGGTAGATGAGACAAGTGATGTAAAGCCAATCAATATGAGTGGAGGAGTAAAGAAACTATTGTTGGAGAAATTATACATCAGGATTATAGATAAGAAGTGGGAAAGTTTTATTGTCCTCTAATTGATGTTCTGTCCATGAAGGCTATGGACCCAAGAGATCTAAAACAAGAAAATGATGAATGAGACGAGCCTGCCGGCCCGCCCCCTTCCCCGTCCACAATTTTAGACCTATTGCAGCGTTATTCTGTCCGGGATGGGGACGCAGCCAAACGGAACAGAATGCATTCAGATGTATTCAGTTTCGTTCAGTTTTGACCCCGTTGACAACGAATGGGAATAAAACAAAAACGTTTTCCCCCCGCTATTGAGATCCCATGATGGATCTCAATAGCGGAAAAGGAAAGCGCAGATGTGAAAGGGGGTACCATCTTTATGTGGACAATTTTTACACAAGTGTGGCCCTCTTTAGGCATTTGTTTCTAGAACGGATTGGCGCCTGTGGCACCGCGCGAACTAGTCGCGCGGGCTTCCCCCAACGGCTCGTTACCACCCGTCTTGCAAGGGGGCAGAGGGCCGCACTGTGTAACGAAGAACTGCTCGCGGTGAAATGGAGAGACAAGCGTGACGTTTACATGCTCTCCTCCATTCACGCAGACACGACAATACAAATTGAGCGAGCAACCCGTGTCATTGAAAAGCCCCTCTCAGTCCACGACTATAACCTTCACATGGGAGGGGTGGACTTCAATGACCAGATGTTGTCTCCGTATTTAGTTTCCCGCAGAACCAGACGCTGGTATAAGAAGGTGTCTGTATATTTAATTCAATTGGCTCTGTATAATAGTTTTGTTCTCTACAGTAAGGCTGGGAGAACTGGATCCTTCCTCAAATTTCAGGAAGAGATCATCGAGAACCTCCTGTATCCAGGAGGTTCCGTGGCCCCATCCACCAGTGTAGTTAGTCGTCTACACGAGCGACATTTCCCCAGTGTCGTTCCTGGTACCTCAAACCGACCGCCACCCCGAAAAAGATGTCGTGTCTGTAGCAGGAGTGGAATAAGGCGTGACACCCACTATTTCTGTCCTGACTGTCCTGACCACCCTGCCCTATGCTTTGGAGAGTGTTTCCGGAAGTACCACTCACAGGTACACTATTAGCATAGGGATCATCTCACTAGGACAGGCACACAGGGCTATTAGGGCCCATTCACTGACACAGCTGCTGCAAACCTCTCCTTTCACCCGGGACAAATTGCATAACGCACTTCGCCACATCTTTGGGCGATTTGCGCTTTGCACATTGACCCATGGGGAAGGAGAGGTTTGTTCTATAAAGGTAAAAAAAAAAAAGCACCAGTAAGCAAAAAGGTTAATGTTTAGTTCAAAAAGTTAAAGTTTATATATTCTGTTTCAAAGTTAATAAAATTATTGCGTTGCGGCCTGGTTTTTTCTTTTTTTTTTTTTTACCTTCCAGGTGGACCAACCGATCGACTAGCTGCAGCACTGATGTGCATTCTGACAGAAGCATTGCGCTGCTGTCAGATTACACGCAAGTCGGTGTATGCGGCGCTGCAAGACGAGATTTCTACTCTGCAGTAACAGATACGTTTGCCGAGGCATACGAGCTGAGGAGGAGGCGGCGTTCCTATGCTTTGGCAAACACTTTGTATGTAAAAAAAAATAAAATCCCGGCAATGATTTATTCATCCACATCGATTGATGTGAATGGAGAAATCTGGTTTGCCAGGGCATACGAGCTAAGTGGGTATAGATGTTGGGCGGAGCTCCTATGTCCTGGCAGACGCCTTTCCCCTCCTTTTTTTTTTTGGGCAGAGATTTTTTCATCCACATTGATCGACGCGAATGAAGAAATCTGTGCCGTTCATTTTTTTCTTTCAGCCCAGAGACTGAACGGAAAAAAAAATCTTATTACCTGTATGCTCAATATAAGGAGAATAGCAGAAACTCCTAATGCTGGCCATACATGTAATGATTGCAGAGACCCTCAAATGCCAGGGCAGTACAAACACCCCACAACTGACCCCATTTTAGAAAGAAGACACCCCAAGGTATTTGCTGAGGGGAATATTGAGTCCATGAAAGATTAAAATTTTTGTCCTAAGTTAGCGGAAAGTGAGACTTTGTGAGAAAAAACAAAAGAAAAATCAATTTCCGCTAACTTATGCCAAAAAATATAAATTCTATGAACTTGCCAGGCCCCTCATTAAATACCTTGGGGTGTCTTCTTTCCAAAGTGGGGTCACATGTGGGGTATTTATACTGCCCTGGCTTTTTAGGGGCCCTAAAGCGTGAGAAGAAGTCTGGGATCCAAATGTCTAAAAATGCCCTCCTAAAAGGAATTTGGGCACCTTTGCGCATCTAGGCTGCAAAAAAGTGCCACACATCTGGTATCGCCGTACTCAGGAGAAGTTGGGGAATGTGTTTTGGGGTGTCATTTTACATATACCCATGCTGGGTGAGAGAAATATCTTGGCAAAAGACAACTTTTCCAATTTTTTTATACAAAGTTGGCATTTGACCAATATATTTATCTCACCCAGAATGGGTATATGTAAAATGACACCCCAAAACACATTCCCCAACTTCTCCTGAGTACGGCGATACCAGATGTGTGACACTTTTTTGTAGCCTAGGTGGGCAAAGGGGCACACATTCCAAAGTGCACCTTTCGGATTTCACCGGTCATTTTTTACAGATTTTGATTGCAAAGTACTTCTCACACATATGGGCCCCTAAATTGCCAGGGCAGTATAACTACCCCACAAGTGACCCCATTTTGGAAAGAAGACACCCCAAGGTATTCCGTGAGGGGCACGGCGAGTTCCTAGAATTTTTTATTTTTTGTCACAAGTTAGCGGAAAATGATGATTTTTTTTTTTTCCTTACAAAGTCTCATATTCCACTAACTTGCGACAAAAAATAAAAAATTCTAGGAACTCGCCATGTCCCTTACGGAATACCTTGGGGTGTCTTCTTTCCAAAATGGGGTCACTTGTGGGGTAGTTATACTGCCCTGGCAATTTAGGGGCCCATATGTGTGAGAAGTACTTTGCAATCAAAATGTGTAAAAAATGGCCTGCGAAATCCGAAAGGTGCACTTTGGAATATGTGCCCCTTTGCCCACCTTGGCAGCAAAAAAGTGTCACACATCTGGTATCGCTGTACTCAGGAGAAGTTGGGGAATGTGTTTTGGGGTGTCATTTTACATATACCCATGCTGGGTGAGAAAAATATCTTGGTCAAATGCCAACTTTGTATAAAAAAATGGGAAAAGTTGTCTTTTGCCAAGATATTTCTCTCACCCAGCATGGGTATATGTAAAATGACACCCCAAAACACATTCCCCAACTTCTCCTGAGTACGGCGATACCAGATGTGTCACACTTTTTTGCAGCCTAGGTGGGCAAAGGGACCCACATTCCAAAGTGCACCTTTCGGATTTCACCGGTCATTTTTTACAGATTTTGATTGCAAAGTACTTCTCACACATATGGGCCCCTAAATTGCCAGGGCAGTATAACTACGCCACAAGTGACCCCATTTTGGAAAGAAGACACCCCAAGGTATTCTGTGAGGGGCATGGCGAGTTCCTAAAATTTTTTATTTTTTGTCGCAAGTTAGTGGAATATGAGACTTTGTAAGAAAAAAAATAATAAAAAAAATAATCATCATTTTCCGCTAACTTGTGACAAAAAATAAAAAGTTCTATGAACTCACTATGCCCATCAGCGAATACCTTAGGGTGTCTACTTTCCGAAATGGGGTCATTTGTGGGGTTTTTCTACTGTTTGGGCATTGTAGAACCTCAGGAAACATGACAGGTGCTCAGAAAGTCAGAGCTGCTTCAAAAAGCGGAAATTCACATTTTTGTACCATAGTTTGTAAACGCTATAACTTTTACCCAAACCATTTTTTTTGCCCAAACATTTTTTTTTTATCAAAGACATGTAGAACTATAAATTTAGCGAAAAATTTATATATGGATGTCGTTTTTTTTGCAAAATTTTACAGCTGAAAGTGAAAAATTTCATTTTTTTGCAAAAAAAACCATTAAATTTCGATTAATAAAAAAAAAATTAAAAATGTCAGCAGCAATGAAATACCACCAAATGAAAGCTCTATTAGTGAGAAGAAAAGGAGGTAAAATTCATTTGGGTGGTAAGTTGCATGACCGAGCGATAAACGGTGAAAGTAGTGTAGTGCAGAAGTGTAAAAAGTGGCCTGGTCATGAAGGGGGTTTTAGCTAGCGGGGTTGAAGTGGTTAATATTGTTGTGGAAATTTTATTAGGATGTGTATTTAATATATTGTGTTGTCACGGCGGACAAGCACTCAGACACACAGAACAACCAACAACCGGGCTCTGAGCGAGAAGCAGTGGAAGGGTCACCTCCTAGCTAATCCCTGACCTCTCTCCCTGCACTGCTCAGCCCACAGGCAGACCTTGGTGGTAGGAATGTTGTGTCCTCGTGCCTGGGCTAATACACCCTAAATTCCCTGAGATGGTGAAAAGGGGAAATAGGAGCAGCCTGCTCGCACAGAACCTGGATGGGAGAGAAGATACCAACACAACTAAAACAGCAAACAACAAGAACAGAAACCACACTTATCTTATCAAAGCTGGGACAGAAAACCTTCCTTGCTTGCTTGCTAGGCCAGACAGATTTCTATAACCCGCTCAGAGCACTGGAATTGAGAGCCATTTAAACTAATGACCCCACCCAGTGCACCTGATGGGAGGTGGATCCAGCACGACTCCAAAACAAACACTAAACACGTGCTGCTATTCTGGCCGACCTCCGCACATAGTCAGAGCCGGGCATGACATGTGTATTGTCATCATGTCTCTCAGTGTCAGGGTAAACCATTGGAGTGGATATCTTCCCGTGTATGTCCTGTCACAGCTGCTTGGCGCAGAGGTCTCCGTTGGAGAATGGTCCATTTGCTAAGCACTGGGCTGTGGGCCGGGGGAGACTGATGTGTTCAGCAGAGCAGTGTTTTGTTGGCTGATGTATGGATGCCGGCTAGGGCCCCCGCGCAAGATGCGGATTTATTGGCTTGGCGTGGATGCATTTGTTAAGAGAACAATATATGAAAGGAACGTGCGTTTGTTGTCTCTAGTGCGCCTGATCAGCCGCTGGAGATAATAACGCTGTACTGTAAATAAACATGCATGTGGATCATAGTAACTTTATCTGGCATTGATCACTGAGCAAGGCTGGATAAAGTTCGCTCCAGTGGTAATGGTAGGTTATTGTATACATGTGTTTGTTAGCTGGCTATGTTATTCTAAATGATGGTGTCTTGTCTTCCTATGTCATCACTTCCTGTATGTCATCACTTCCTGCATCCTTGTCTTGGGCCAGCCCCTTTTACACCTTTTGTTAGTCAATAAAAGACTCAGACTGAGCAGGGCGGGAGGAGTGCTCAGCAAGAATTCAATCAATATGGTAGCACTTGGGTCTGGCTCTGACTGCGGCTGAGGGAATAAGGATTTACCTTTTTCCTTACACAAACTTTGATGTGAGCTGATTACAACTATTAATATTTCTACAACAATATGTATGTCCTATATTGGCCAGCAATTGCTATGTGATTAATTAGAACTGTATGATTTCATATTGGACACTAGCGCTTTTTGAAAACTTCAACATTCGCTGATGACTAAGTGGATTTCTTACACCCATTTAGAGTACTTTCCCACTTGCGTTGTGAAGATCCGTCCAGAACCGGAAATCCGTATGCAAATGGCTAGCATTTGTAGACGGATCCGGATGCGTCTAACAAATGCATTGAAACACCGGATTCGTCTCTCCGGTGTCACCTGGAAAAAACGGATCCGGTATTTATCAGTTTTGCTGGAACACTTGGTGCATTAATGCATTTCAATGGAAAATAATGCCGGATCCGGCATTCCGGCAAGTGTTCCAGAATTTTGGACGGAGAAAATACTGCAGCATGCTGCGGTATTTTCTACGGCCAAATATCGTAAGAGAGACTGAACTGAAGACATCCTGAACGGATTGCTCTCCATTCAGAATGCATGGAGATAAAACTGATCAGTTATTTTCCGGTATTGAGCCCCTGGGACAGAACTCAATACCGGAAAACTTTAACGCAAGTGTGAAAGTACTCTTATCTTTATAGCTTGCTGTTTGCTGTGTTTATGCTTATAATGTACCTTGAGACGTGTCTCGTGTTTCTAAAGGCGCATTTACACTGTGCCGATGATCAATAATTGGGAAGGAAGCGTTCCTTCCCGACAACTGCCTGCTCATCAGTAGAGGTGAAGTGCTGGTCCCTTCCACCGTATTAGGGCTCATGCACACGAACGTTTTTTCCGTTCTGTATACGGGCCGTATACGAAACCATTCATTTCAATGGTTCCGCAAAAGATGCGGACAGCACTCTGTGTGCTGTCCGCATCCGTTGCTCCGTTCCAATCCCCCGCAAAAATGATGAGGCATGTCCTATTCTTGTCCGTTTTGCGGACAAGAATAGGCATTTCTATAATGGGCCTCCTGTTCCGTTCTGCACTCATCATCATACAAATTCATTGTCTCTGGGCAGCAGATCACTCTTTACACCATATGATCTGCTCTCCAGAAAAGATGATTGAGGTGTCCATACCAAAAATCATTTCACCCAGTGTTTCAGATGTTCATCAGGTGATCTGCGGCACCATTACATGGGCAGATTATCGGGAACGAACCTTCATGCTTAAAGCATTTACTTCTATAAGCCTCCTCTGTGGATTGCCTTAATAAATGCAGGTTTCATTGCATCGGAGAGCCAAGATCACTGACGTCATCCATGTTCTGCCAGCAGGTTACACTGACCATTGGTAGGAGATGCTCTAGTCTAGAACAGTGGTCCCAAACTTTTTTTTACACCGTGGACCAGTTTTATGCAAGACAATTTTCCCAGGGACCGGGTGGGGTGGGGGGAGGTGGTGGTTTTCTGCGGTGGGGCTTATGGGGTGGGCGGGGCTTAGGGGTTGCTGGTTGGCGCTGACTGATTCACGTGCATAAGGCTACTTTCACACTGGCGTTTCTGGGTCCGCTTGTGAAATCCGTTTCAGGGCTCTCACAAACGGCCAAAACGGATCAGTTCAGCCCCAATGCATTCTGAATGGATAAGGATCCGCTCAGAATGCATTAATTTGTAGTTATTCCCCCCTTTCAGCAGTAGTCCCCCCTTTACTGTAGTTATTCTCCCCTTTCAGCACAGTCCCCCTTCACAGATGACCAGACAGTAGGAGTACCTCGGACAGACCTGCGCACTCCGCGCACCTCAGAGTCTGTTCCCGACTTGTGTTCCCGCGCCTGCACAAACGAGAATTGACTGGCGCACGCGATGCTGGACATGTGAGTGTGACGTCATGTGATCTGGTTGTGACAGGGAGACCTGCTAATTGATACTTAAAGAGCCCGTACCCGCCAATAACCACAAAAAAGGAGGACTTCTGGCCGGCCGTCCTGGCCTCGTGCCGGACGGAGAACCAGGCGTCTAAAAATCGGAAGTCTGGCCACCCTAATTGCCGCGGCCCAGCAAACAATCTTCCAGGGCCCGGTCCGGCAGTTGGGGACCGCTGCTCTAGAAATCCCTTTCTCAGCCTAGCAGTGGGGTAATTAGAAATGATTGGGCCCAACAGCAAATTTCTGAACAAGGCCCCCCTTCCCCCTCCTCAAGTGCATCCCTAACTCCTGTGGCTAGTCAAGACAGCTCTCTCAGACCAGGTCCGGCAGCCGCTCGGATTCCTACACGTATATACGGTCACTGTATATAATGTCATTGTATAATTCTGGGGCCCTGACATTAAGGGTCCATTCACACATCCGCATGAATGGGTCCGCATCCGTTCCGCAGTCCCCAAAAAAAGATAGAGCATACCCTAGAAATTTCTATCATTTTGCCATATGCGGTCTGCAAAATGCGGAACGCACACGGCCGGTGTCCGTGTTTTGCGGATACGCAATTTGTGGACCTGGTTCCTCTCTGTGTATTAGAGCCCTTTTTTTTATATTATTTAATGCAGTTGGTATTTTAGAAATTTCTATATTCGGATTATTTCTGTACTATTTTGCAAGGGAAAGCTATTGAAGTGTGTAGACGTGACGGAAAAATGGATCTTTCCTCCAAAGTCCAAAAAGTTGGGAGGTATACCAGTCGTCCTAACAGAACCACCAGGTTGCACTTCCTGTAGTCACAACTAAATGGGGAAAAATACCAACATCTTTGTAAAAACAAACCTAACTGCCTGATGAAATATGGCCATTTTCATGAGGTGTGGGCTGAACCTGCCACCTATAATGTGGTGTGAAGAGTGAACCAGTGCATTTCACCATGGAGACACTGGGCAGGGACAACTCCTAGGCAGTCACGTGTGCCTGTAGGGACTGATATAAGCACCACACAGCTCCGCTTGGAAGACAACCCCCCACAGCCATTAGGCCTGCCTTCTAAATCTCCCCAGTTCCTGTGCGCTCACTACGCATGCGCACAGGCAGCAACGCTTTATCAATAGTGCGCAAGGGTGCTTCCTTTCGGTAGAACTCCGTCTCTGACGTCACTGCGCCGGAAGCTTTGCGCCCGTGGCCCTCGGTGGCGTCGCTCCGCATACAAAGACAGGCCACCGCCATCTTTCGTACAGGCCGGGCGGAGAGCTCGGGTCCCGGGCATGACCCCGCTGTCTCCTCGGGCCTCCGCCGGGCGGAAATGAGGCCAAGATGTCGGTGTCTGGGCTGAAGGCCGAGCTGCGACTCCTTGAGTCTATCTTCGGTAAAGAGCACGAAAGGTTCCGGATCGTCAGCTGGAGACTGGACGAGCTGCACTGTGTGTTCATCCAGAGCACCGGGGGGGCCCTGACTATTCACTGCAACATTACGGTGTGTACATGGAGGATGGACGCGCACATCAGCTGACGGCTCTGTGTACATGGAGAGGGCTGCGGTACCGCCAGTGCACGGAGCAGTTATAGAGCATGGTTGTGGGGGCATTATTCTGCTGGTGCCCACAGTATGGCAGGCGAGGTCCTCTCCATGGTAAACCTTACCTAGACTGGCAGATCCTAATCTCATGTCTGTGGAGCCCCCAACACCGATTAATTGTCTAATATAGGGGAGGGCAGGACACCTAAAATATTATCACCACAACCGGATCGCCAAGTGTACGCGGTAGAGGCTGCGGTCCGCTAGCGACAGATCCTCCGCAATCACCGAGTGAAAGCGTTTCTGACAATTGGGGGTCAGTGTGACACGCAGCGATGCAGCGAAAAATCTAAGGCTGGGTTTGCATCACGTTTGATGTATATGTTAGAAGAAAAAAACTACCAAAAACGTGTCGCAGCACAGTCTGGCAAAAAAACAACAACTTATTTTTACAATAAAACTCTATGGTGAACGGATGCCGCTGTATGGCATCGGTCGGAGGCATCCGTTTAACGTATAAGGAAAACATGATGCGAACCCTCCTCCAAGGCCCCTTGCACTCGAACTATATGGATTGTGTCAGGATGAAACTCGCAAGCAAGTTGTCAGTCTTGTCTGCCATTTCGTTCAGTTTTTCCTGCGCGGATTTAATTGCTTTTGATGCGTCTTTCACGTGCGTGATAAAAAAAAAAATGTAAGGTTTACAAACATCTCTTAGCAACCATCAGTGAAAAACACATTGCATCCGGATGTAATGCAAAGCGTCTTTCACTGACGGCCCATTCACTTCTATGGGGCCTGCGTTGCGTGAAAAACTCAGAATATAGAGCATGGTGCGATTTTTCACGCAACGCAAAAGTAATGTGTGAAAAAAAACGCTTATGTACACAGACCCATTGAACTGAATGGGTCAGTATTCAGTGCGGTGCAATGCGTCCACTTCACGCATTGCACCTACGTGGAAAACTCGCTCGTGTGAAAGGGGCCTAACACTGCTGGATTATGTCGCAAGTGACTTTTGTTCCATTGACTTCAATGTAACTCGGGCATGGCACGCAGCGTGGCTGTAACTCTCACGGTTAAATCCCAGCTCTAAAACGGTCGCGTGACAGCGAGTGGCACATATTTTTGGGTTGCCTTGTAGCGCTACTCTTACGCTTTTCCCCAACCAAGCCAAATTGTTGCAGATTCCTTGCAGGTAAGTCCAGCCTTGTACAGACAGTACCAGCAAAGTGGATGCGATTTTTAAACCTTCATCCACACGCTGCGCACAAATACACAGTGGAAACCAGTGTGACCTGCAGTGCGGCTATGAAATCTCCGGTATGTCCGTTTATGCTGTGGATCTCCGCGGATTTCACCTGCAGCCTTTTCTGAGGTAAAAAAACATGTGTTTTTTGTTGCTGTCTCTTCAGGCAAGGGAGGACATTCCTCTCGGACTTGTTCACACAGCAGAATTTGCCCAGACGCCGGGATTTGCCCCGGATCTTACACTTTGCATAGCAAAGTGTAAAATCTGCACTGAAAATCCACCCAAACGATTGAGGTGCTGCAGATTTCAAAATCTGCACTGACGTGTACGCTGTCTTGTTGAAGTTGTGATTTTAAAAAGCTCACCTACTTAGCTGGTACTGTTAGGCCTCTTGCACACAAACTTTTTATTTAATTTTTTACATTTGCGTTCCGTATACGGAACTATTAATTTCAATGGATCTGCAAAAATAAACAGAATGTACTCCGCATTCTTTCCGTAATTCCGTTTTTCCGTTCGATTAAAAGATAGAACATGTCCTATTATTGTCTACATAACGGACAAGCATAGTGCTGTTCCGTAAAAAAAAGAATGCACACGGACGTCATCCATATTTTTTGCGGACTGCAAAATACTGAAAAAGCCATAGTCGTGTGCAAAGAGGCCTTATGCCGTATATTTTCCACATGAAAATCAATGCGTAATACGCATCGTGTGTACGGTCACTTTAAGGGCACATGCACGATCAGCCAAGCATGTTTGCAGTGGAGTTAGGGGTGACTGCTGACTGCCATTACTCCCAGCTTAGGCTACTTTCACTTTAGCGTTTTTCTTTTCCGGCATAGAGTTCCGTCACAGGGGCTCTATACCGGAAAAGAACTGATCAGGCATGCATTCTGAATGGAGAGTAATCCGTTCAGGATGTCTTCAGTTCAGTCATTTTGACTGATCAGGCAAAAGAGAAAACCGTAGCGTGCTACGGTTTTCTCAGGCGAAAAAAACTGAAGACTTGCCTGAATGCCGGATCCGGCATTTTTTTCCATAGGAATGTATTAGTGCCGGATCCGGCATTCAAAATGCCGGATCCGTCCTTCCGGTCTGCGCATGCGCAGACCTTTAAAAATGAGAAGAAAAAAAACTGATCCGTTTTGCCTGATGACACCGGAAAAACGGATCCGGTATTGCAATGCATTTTTCTGACTGACCAGGCATTTTTAAGACTGATCAGGATCCTGATCAGTCTGAAAAATGCCTGATCAGTCAGAAAAAATGACATCTGTTTGCATACAGTTTGCCTGATCAGACAGTCAGTTCAGGCACGGACTGCTGCCGGAATCAAACGACGCAAGTGTGAAAGTACCCTTAAAGGGTGACTTGGCTTTCACAAAACTTCTTGCTATGTTGTAGCAACATGTCCAACAATTGGTCTGTGGGGGTCTGATTGCTGAGACCCCGATCAAGAACAAGGAGCGAGACCTGCTCACATGCTCTCTCCTCGCTGCAGGAGTTGGGCTCAGTAGAAAGTCTATGGGCCCATCTCGATTTTTGTCTCCTGCGGCGAGGAGATGGCGCTCTATGCATGTGCCTCTCACTACTTCATCTAGTAAGTGTTACGGCTCATCAGACCTCCGTAACCCTTTATTGAAGAAAGAGATGCCCGATCCTGCTTTAGGCCCCGGGTTCTGGAATGTACTGGATTCCAGTGACGGCATTATGTCCGTGGCATCTAATACATTCCAGACCTTTAGGCCCCTTTCACACAAGCGAGTTTTCCTTGCGGGTGTAATGCGTGACGTGAACGCATAGCACCCGCACTGAATCCTGACCCATTCATTTCAATGGGTTTGTGTACATAAGCGTTGTTTTTCACGCATCACTTCTGTGTTGCGTGAAAATCGCAGCATGTTCTATATCTGGCCCCATAGAAGTGAATGGAGCTGCGTGAATCAGCAAGTGCGGATGCGATGCGTTTTTCACTGATGGTTGCTAAGAGATGTTGTTTGTAAACCTTTATTTATTTTTTATCACCGCATCAAAACGCATTGCACCAGCACGGAAAAAACTGAACGCAATTGCAGACAAAACTGACTGAACCTTCTTGCAAAATGGTGTGAGTTTACTGAACGCATCCGGACCTAATCCGTCACGCTCATGTGAAAGGGGCCTAAGGCTGGGTTCACACCTGAGCGTTTTACAGCGCGTTCCTACGCGCTGTAAAACGCTCAACAAGGAGAAACCAATGATTCCCTATGGGAATGGTTCACACTTGGGCGTTTTACAGCGCGTACGATCGCGCTGTAAAACGCCCGACGCTCCAAAAAGTACATGAGCGACTTTTGGGGCGTTTGTGGCCATAGGACACTGTAGTGAATCACACAAACGCGCGTCAAACGCGCGTTTACTATTACAAAAACGCGCATAAAAATGCGCGTCTAAAACGCGCGTTTGCGCAACGCTCAAGTGTGAACCCAGCCTAAGGGTTACATAGCATCATAAATTAATATAATGCTATGTGACCCCGGCAGTGCTGGAATGTCAGGCCGGGTGCCTGAAAGGGGTCTTAAGTGCTACTGTTTTTATTTTTTTTGTTTTAAGAAACGTCATGAAATTTGATTTTGGATATTTTTTTTTCCCTACTATAGAGGTCTATGGGAAGATATCTGAAAAATGCAACCAGGGCATGCTACAATTCAACCCTTTTCTGACGTAGTGACTGCATTTTTGCGTTTGTTTTTTGCTCCCTGCTTTCCTGGAGCCATAACTTTTTCGAATTTTTTCCGTTCACGTGGCTGTAAATGAGGGCTTGTTTTTTGCAGGACAAGTTCTACTTTTTAATGCCACACTTTAATATTGCATACAATGTGATGGGAGGTGGGGAATTTTTATATTTTTTTCAAATGGGGTGGAATATAAAAAAAAAAATTCTGCTACAGTCTCACGGGTTTTGTTTTTACAGTGTTCACAATGCAATAAAACTAACTTGTGCTCCTCATTCTCCAGGTCAGTATGATTATAGCAATCCCACATATGTATAGTTTTTAATACTAAAAATACTTGTCATAGCCGTTTTCTGACCCCCATAACTTTTTTTTTTTTTTTTTTTTTTTTAGATGTGTGAGCGCTCATTTTTTTTCCTGGACAATCTGTAGTTTTTGCTGATACTCTTGGAGTGTGTGACTTTTTGATCACTTATTACTTTTTTTTTTATTTAATTTTTTTCCTGTTACACTTTACCGTATGTTTTTTTATTTTTTTTGTTTTTTTTTTTAAAGCTCTGGTGTTTTCGCATGTGGCGATTCCTGTGTTTTTATTTTAGGGGTCATTAGCATTTTTGTATTTTTTTTTCTAAACTTTTTAAACTTTTTTTACTTAGGCCTCATGCACACGACCGTTGTGTGCATCCGTAGCCGTTGTGCCGTTCTCCGTTTTTTTTCGCGGACCCATTGACTTTCAATGGGTCTGTGGAAAAATCGGAAAAAATGTACCGTTTGGCAGCCGCATCCATGATCCGTGTTTCCTGGCCGTGAAAAAAATATGACCTGTCCTATTTTTTTCACGGCCAACGGTTCACGGACCCATTCAAGTCAATGGGTCCATGAAAAATCACGGATGCACACAAGATTGTCATCCGTGTCCGTTTTTTCCTATCATTTCAATGGTAAACTTGACTTATTTTTTTTTTTTTTTTTTCATGTCCGTGCATCCTCCAAAAATCAAGGAAGACCCACGGACGAAAAAACGGTCACGGACCTACGGACCCCGTTTTGGCGGACCTTTAAAAGAAACGGTCGTGTGCATGAGGCCTTAGGTCCTCAATTGGACCTCAACTTGCAATCGTCAGATCAGCCACCTGCTGGCCTGAGCTGTAATATACTAGTACAAGCTCAGGCTTATTACTTCCTTGAGCTCTGCCTGCGGGGATGCGTTCCTTATCTGGATTCTAGCCCTCTGACACTGTGGTTATCTGGGGGGTTAAATGTCTGCAATATGACAAATCTAATGTTACATTTTGCATTTTATTTCTGTGCATAGATTGACCAGTGGATTTAGAAATCTGCAACTTATCATTTGTTTGTGTATTATTTATTTTTTTTTTAGATTGAGGTCTGCAGAAAATACACAAGTAACACATGTGGATTTTGTGCCGAAATCTGCACAAATATCCATGCAGAATTTCTGTTTAACCCACACCCCTGAGCAGCTACCCTTTAAGATGGAATCTCATGCAGGGGCAGCCAGAAGGCCCAGTACACATGAAATCATTAGCCAGCTGATCCTGTCAAGATTGGTGGGTTTGCCCAAGTTTTCTCTTGGGTATTGCCAGCCTTAGTAGCAGTAAAGTAGCCCATTGATTATGGGTAGCCAGCCAGTCAGCATGATGAACCCTATTAAATAAAGCATATTACCTGGTAGGGTTGCTTCTATTGATTTAAAACAATTGTTTGTAGCTTGAACGGCTGCAGAGAGTACTTGAGTGGTTTGAGCTCCAGGGGGCTGGCAGTAGCACTTGGAGCACTGCTACAGCGATGTCCCTGCCCCTCCCCCTTTGATAGTTGAGATAGCCCTGTCTTCTTGCCTCTGCCGCTTTGCCACCAGTATGTTTCCTCTGTAAATAGTGTAAATCACTGGTGCCAGTGTGTTTTAAGCAAAATTGTGCATTCCCCTAGGGATGTGTGATTTTGCTACTGCTCTATGGCTTATATTTGGTTGCCCTCACGCCTTGGTGGCAGCAGGACCTTTGGCGAAGGAAGGAAGTGCTGGACTGGGACAAGAGAATACTTTACGCTTCCCTCAGCACATGCGCTGCCTGTGAAGTCGCCTCCACTTCCAGGTGGACAGACCTTGCTGACGGAGGAGCGCTGGATGAAATGCCCTGCATAGGTGTAAAGTAGAACTGACCTAGTTGCCCATAGCAATCAGATTGCTACTTTCATTTTCCAAAGGAGCTGTCCAAAAAATGTATTATTTTTGGGAAAGTTTTTGCTTTGTGGGTCTCCTCCTCCTCCTCCTCCTCCCCCCCCAACAAGGGCTCTGTATAGCACTTGAGAAACAAAGGAAGTTACCAGATTGTTTAAACATTTCAAATAATCCAGTAATTCATCCATGAGACTTTCGAGTGACTGTGTGAAATCTCTAAGGACAAGCTCCTCACGCGCTAAGCATTTTTTCTCTGTATTGGGCTGTTCCGTGACTAACTTTAATCATCTGATCTAGGTTAATTTCAGTGACCAATCAGATTTGTTCTTGGTCACGTTCATCTCTTTGGTCCTAGATGGTGGTCTGTCTGCTGATAATATAGAGCATAATATGTCCATGTCCATTTATAATTATTGTTTTTGACCATAATATGTCCATGGCTTGTGTGATGAGAAGACTCGGTACTGGATGATGCTGAAGCTATAGGATTAAACCTTCTAAGCTGGTGTGGTTAGTCAGTCCTGATAGTCGCCATTCTGTTTGGTTAAGTACATGTTAGTGCAAGTCATCACATACCATCTTGTCTCGGGGGTTGCGTCAACCTGGTATTCCCCACCTGCGCTGTTAGTCAAGTTAAAGTTGGCTGCGGAGTTCTTGCAGTACCACATCACTGCTATGTTCAGCTGGAAATCCCGGTTAGGTTGTGGATAGTGTTGAGCGAACTTCTGTTTTTAAGTTCGGCGTCTAAAGTTCGGCTTCTGGTTAGCGGAGAATCCCGATATGGATTCCGAATTCCGTTGTGGTCCGTGGTAGCGGAATCAATAATCGGCCATTATTGATTCCGCTACCACGGACCACAACGGTATTCGGAATCCATATCGGGATTCTCCGCTAACCGGAAGCCGAACTTTAGACGCCGAACTTAAAACAGAAGTTCGCTCAACACTAGTTGTGGATTGTGACAGGTGGTTTTGAAAATGATTCATCCAAAGAATAACGTCCTAAAAGAAAACGTTGTTGCAGATAATAAATGCACCTACAAAAAAATACACGTTTTTTTCATAAGTGACTATTTTTTGGGACCCGATCCTCAGGATAGGTTGTCAGTGTGTGATTGGTGGGGGTCCGACTCGGGTCTTTGAAAAGGCTGTGGTGCTCCAGTGAGTGCTGCTGCTGCTCCCTCGTGGCTTACAAAGCTTAGTGCCGTCCATTGGATAGCGGCTATGCTTAGTATTGCTCGTGTATAAAAAAAAAAAAAAAAAAAAAGCTAAAATAAAAATGACAAAATAAGATATATCCCTAAAAAAAAAAGGCACAAAATTATTTACGGAACTGAACAGAAAAAAGGTTATGGCTTTCAAAGACAGATATACTAAAACAATAAAAAAAAATTGCTAAGGTGGGGGGGGGATTAATGGCCCAGTCTTGAAGTGGTTAAAGACCTGAACAGACCCGATTGGAGGGTAGGTAGAAAGACCTACCTACAAATAAGATGTTAGCAGAAATATGTGACTGCCTGTTTATTGCTTTTACTGGACATGTGGGAGAGGAAATTATAACAGTTTGATTTTTTTTTTTTAAATGTCTCCTTTTCTGACTAGGAATCCTATCCTTCTTCTGCACCAATATGGTTTGTGGAATCAGATGACCCAAATCTGACTTCTGTCTTGGAACGCCTGGAGGATATTAAGAAAAGCAACACTCTGGTGAGTTGCCTTATTAAAGGGGTTGTCTGAGAGTTAGTAAGAACTTATGGTAGCTGCAGGAAATGTTGTAACCTTCCTCACCTGTTATATCCCCTGCTGCTGCTCCCCCATATATTCATTTATTTTTCTGGAGCAATGCCGTCCTGTACATCCACAAGACTGCTGCAGCCAGTCACTGGCTGCAGTAGTGATGCTAGTGTGTTTGCTGAGACTAGTAACTGGCTGTAGCAGCAGTTTGGATGTATAGCAGGGGATCGATTCGGGTAAATCAACAAAAAACACCAGGAACCTCCAGAGCAGTGGTAGGGGAATCAACGTGATTAGTATTTCTTATATTCTTAGATAACAGCTTTGTTTATTAAAAAAATCCTGACTAATCCAGATAACTTTTTCTATCCTGACTCCCAGGGATACTGATTAATATAATCTAAGTTCCTTAACGCTGGGTTCACACCTAAGCGTTTCGCAAACGCGCAATTTTGTCGCGCGTTTTTTGTAATAGTAAACGCGCGTTTGGGTGATTGACAGCAGTGTTGCCCAAAGAGTCTATGGCCCAAACGCGCGTCAAACGCGCCAAAAAAAGCTCCTGTACTTGTTTGAGCGTCGGGCGTTTTACAGCGCGATCGTACGCGCTGTAAAACGCCCAGGTGTGAACCATTCCCATAGGGAATCATTGGTTCTTGCCTGTTGTGCGTTTTACAGCGCGTAGGAACGCGCTGTAAAACGCTCAGGTGTGAACCCAGCGTAAAGGAATGTACTCCTTCGGGACAATTTTTTTTTTTTTTCTTATAAATGTAAGTTGTTGTTTTTTTTTTTTTTTTTTTTTTCAAAAAATAAATTTACAACATTGGTCATAAACATGGGTATAAAGGAACAGGTTCCTAATACAAAATATCTGACCATAATCGTAGATTAAAGTTACATCCACTTTTTTTTTTTTAAAGAGTACATTTTGAAATAAATACTCTTTTGAATGCAAACTAACTTAACCTGCTATCAACAGGTGATTTTTATCTCTTAACTAAAGAAGCTTGATAACTCAAACAATCCACTGATCACCATAAATGACATGTTGAGCAAAAGAACTCTAGTAGATGTTAGTATCTTTATTATATCAATCTATGTTAATACCTAAATAGGCAAAATAATATTGCACAGAATTTTATTTGACTTTATTTGACTTTTGTCAGTTGCACTAGTGTGAAAGATTTTCAGTCTAGAATCTGCCAGCTATAAATAATTCTGTAGAAGAACCCGTTACCTAAAGAAAAAAGAAAACTGGGAAAGAAAAGGAAAAAAAGGGGGAAGAAATTAACACGAAACAAGAACTTTGTCACATGTTTATAGAAGTGTGTTTCTCTTCTCAAAATTTCAGGAGTATCCTATCCATCTAAATATTTAACCACCTTGTCCGATGAAATAGTCATTCCATTTAGACCAGTTCTTTATTTTTTATTTTTTCAATTGGCCTTTATTAAAAATATTGAGCTGTTCTGTCACAAAGTGTTTACAGTTTTTCTAACTGTGTGACTGGTACTTTCACTTTGTGCCAATCATCTAATAAACCTTATCTCTAAAGTACTAAAAGGTCATCAATGCTTATTTAAGCCACAGACTACGTTTAGTTTTAGTTTTCCAGTATGGAGTTCCGTCATAGGATCTCAATACTGGAAAAAAAACGCTTCAGTTTTGTCCCCATTCATTGTCAATGGGGACATAACTGAACAGAATGGAATGCTCCAAAATGCATTCCCATACCAGACCGCAAACCGCAACATGTTGTAGTTTGCTTTCCATCCTGGGATGCGGAGCAAGACGGATCCTGCATGACCCCCAATGCAGCGCAATGGGGACGGATCCGTCTTTTCTAAATAAAAAATATATAAAATCTGCCCCAATAGAAAATGGATCCGTCCACCCTATTGACCTTAAATGGAGTTCATGACTCATCCATCCTGGCATTGTTAAAGATAATACAACCGGATCCGTTCAGAACAGATGCAGGTGGTTGTATTATCAGTAACGGAAGCGTTTTTGCTGAACCCTGCCGTACTGTGAAAGTAGCCCAAGTAAGATAAGAACTGAGCTTTGCGTGTTAAGAAGGTCAGAGAAAGGGAGCTGTCAGCTGAGCTGCCTGACGGAACAGAGTAAAACAGACATTAGCCGCTGGTGTCTGCTGTACAAAACAGCAGGCACCATTTTTAAACACCTGACATGGGAAGTAATAGTATGTCACGTGTCGGGAAGGGGTCAATGTGTCCTCACTAGTAGTGTGTAGAATTTTTGTATTTATTTTATTATATATCCTTTTCTAAATCTTTACATGCTTCGTGCTGGGAGATGCATCTACCATTCTCCACCCATGGAGGGGTCAGCTTGTCTGTCTAATCCTGTACAAGCTGTAATGTAACATGACATGTGTAACTGTAGGTCGAGAAGGAAGAGCTTGCATATGGAAAAGTGAATAAAATACGTAGGGTGCCTAGGACAAGTAGTTGGGGCATAGTTAAAGGGATTCTGTCACGAGAAATGAGTCCTATAAGCTAAACATGGCGATGTCCCTTGTAAAACACTGAATCCTAAAGTGACTTTATCAAATGCCCCTGTGGCTCTATATTCATAAAAAAGGTTTATATCGCCTGTCACTCACTTCAAAATGTGTCCAAGGGGACGTCTCGTGGTGAAAAGTGCCCGGCTGCAGCCATCTCGTTTAGGTGCCCAGCGCTGCCTTCTGAGCCCTCCCTTTTTATTCGATCCGCCTACCTCAGTTCATCGCCGCCTCTTGTACGTCCGCTCGCTTCAGCCAGATCCCGCGCCAGTGCATGCGCACTTCGCTAAACGGGGCCGCTGCCAGTAGTCCGCACGGGCGCATCAGGTTATACCTCGTGTGCCGGCGCGGGATCTGGCTGAAGCAAGCGGACGTACGAGAGGCGGCGATGAACTGAGGTAGGCGGATCGAATGAAAGGGAGGGCTCAGAAGGCGGTGTTGGGCACCTAAACGAGATGGCTGCAGCCGGGCACCCTTCACCATGAGACGTCCCCTTGGACACATTTTGAAGTGATTGACAGGTGATATAAACCTGTGTTTTTTTTATGAATATAGAGCCCCAGGGGCATTTGATAGTCACTTTAGGATTCAGTGTTTTACAAGGGACATCGCCATGTTTAGCTTATAGGACTCATTTCTCATGACAGAATCCCTTTAAGGAATAATTTATCTGTAGTGCTTGGTTACTAGCACAGCCCACCAAATAATGACTGCTGTTCCAGAAAAAGCCCCAAGCCTGTCCTCTTGAAGGTTATGTTGACTGTTTGTTCTTTTTGGATGCTGCGGACCTGCTTGTGGCTTGGCTCTGAATGGAGCTAAACCGCCAGCACACACTTGCCATGGCTTCAGGCGGCACCTGTCTGGACACTGCGTCTAGAAGCAACTGCCGTACATACAGGCCCTGCTGGTGTCAAGTACTCGTTGACAAAAATGCACCAATGAAAGGTTGTGTGACAGTAAAGATGATGCATATAAGTGATTACAATATGGGGAAACTGCGCACCTGAAAGTAGGCTTTTGCTCCCTGTTGAGCCGCCTCTAGCCTGTGACTCTCATTAACCCCAATGTTGGCATTGTGTGAGATAAATGATGGGGGTCAAGTCTTAAAGGGATTATCCAAACTATAAAACATGTTCCCCATGCCTGGGCCCCTCATATAGATTATACTCAACCGCGTCGATCGGATCCCCACATGACCGGTACTGCATTTCCCCCCCCCCGATTCGGGGACGAGCAGCAACGCAGGTGCCAAGGAGCGGGCTCAGTATAATCTATATGAGGGGCCTGGGCATTCTCCCCCTTCTCTTCTAATACAAATTTCTTAGTACTACAAAAGAAATGATCAGCAGTGTGTGTGTGTCCCTCCCCCATGCCTTGTCTGAACAGAGATTAAGCTCTGCGCTCTCTTGCAGATTTTTGTGCAGACCGTTTCAAGAACATGCTGATAAGGGCTCATGTACTGGAACGTGTGCTGTTCATTGGGGACCGCAAATTGCAGTTCCCAATGCATGGTCACCGTCCGTAAGGCTTGTGCTGGCGCATGAGGACCCATTCAACTGGAATGGGTCTTCAATCCGTCTACACCGCAAAAAAAAAAAAAAGTTTTTAGCGGTGTGGATGCATGGACCAAAATGCCACGGAAGTGCTCCGTGGCCTTCCACTTCATATTTCCACACCATATCTTCTGGATTGCAGACCAATTCAAGTCAATGGGTCCACATCTGTGATAGTGTGCCTATGCCTATATTGCGGGCCCCCATACGGGCATGGCCGACACACGTTGTGTGCACGATGAGCCATAATCCTGCACACTTGCAGACAAGTTTAGATGTAGCGTTAACTTCCAGATTTTGTGGATAAGGCTGAACATGAAAGTCAGATGATTCCTTTAGTGACTAGTAGTAGTCTCAGCACTGGGTTGGGCTGCTTGCATCATAAAAACCCTATGAATGTCATCAAACATCTAGTCTTTCATATTTTAACATGGGTGTGCTTCAGACTTTATGACGATGTGGGTGTGCCGTACTTCAGCCTTAGAAATGATGACTCGTACTATGTCATACTGTTAAGGTAAGCCTTCAGAAGTGTAATAACAGGTGCACTCTGCGGTCTTACTGACCCCTTATACTAATGTTAAAATTTAGAGATTAGCCAACATATCCTACTATGGGGGACAGGTCTGAGCCCGAGCACCACGCCAAGGTTTCTCAAGTAGCTCAATGTTGTTTGGTTATCACTTCCACATAATTGCTATCTTGTGTAGAATGTCTATTGTGGTACCTGTGGTTCGCTGCGGGCATCCTCCACTGTATGCATTTTTGCTGGGGATCGCCATTAGCAACGGGCCAAAAGGGCAGGATTTGCTCCCCTGTATATATGTGCATAACTGCATACGGGTTTGAGCACTTCCTGCCTGTTTAACACCACACCATTTTTTCTGTAAGCCTTCAGAAGTGTTTTATGGTTCTTAAAATCCATCCAGTGTTTATATGCATACAATGTGTATTACGTGGTTATACAGACACACCATAAGCACATTAAAACATATGCCGCAGGAGGATGAGGTTCCGGTCCTGAGGAATGGTGTCGTGCGGCTTTTACTAGAACTGAAATGAGTTTGCTCTTGTGGTTTCAGCTCCTGCAGCAATTGAAGCGCTTGATTTGTGACCTGTGCAGATTGTACAATCTCCCCCAGCACCCCGACGTGGAAATGCTGGATCAGCCTCTGCCAACAGGACAGGTATCCGTCATCCCTTCCTAGCGGTATATAGACTAATGACGCACACTGGCAGAAAGCAGATGTAAAATATATTACATTTATTAAAAAAGGAGGAAAACTATTAAATTTAGCATGTATGTACACTGGTGAGTACACCCCTCAACAATAGAAGCTGCTTGTAGCTTGCCACTTGGGCTATATGGTTCCAATGCTCATTCTCTTCCGCGCCACATCTTGAGCAGAACATATAGATTGCGGTAGAGTGTCTTGTTCCCTGTTCTCGGCCATTGACATTTCCTGACAGCACCAAAAACATGCTTGATGCCTTAGGCCTCGTTCACACTTCAGTGTTTTGGTCAGTGATTTTCCATCAGTGATTTGTGAGCCAAAACCAGGACTGGAGCCTCCACAGAGATGAGGTATAAGGGGAAGATCTGCACCTGTCCTGTGTTTTTTAAAGCTGCACCTGGTTTGGGCTCACAAATCACTGATGGAAATCACTGACCAAGGGCAATGTCAAAAGACTAATTCTCTGATCCAGTCAGGATTTTTCTTCGACCTGCAGTACAACCCCCTGGGTGTCATCACTGACGTCACATGCATCGCTACATTTTCAGCTGCCCCTGTGTCCAGTCATAGTCTAGATGCTAAAGCGATAACACAGTATAGTACATTTGCCAGGAAACGGCCATAATCGGTAGTTTGGCTTGTAAACGCACACAACTGCGGTGGTGGTGTTGGTGACTCAAAAGGGAGTGCATGAAAAGGCATTTTGGGGACACCACCTCCATCGGATTCTGGTTAAGGTAGGCTGATTAGTGAACAGTGTTTAGAGGTTTATAGGGGTTATCCAAATGTATTTATTTATTTTTAATTTGCCCCGGCCAGCAGTACCTATAGACAAATTCCTTCTCCCCTGCCGCACTGACTGGGTGACGTGCGCTGCTGCAGCCAATGACTGAATTCAGCAGTGATGTGTCCCCAAGCGGCATGTGATCCAGCAGTGACTTGCATCACTGCAGCAGCAGATGTCCCCCAGTCAGTGCAGCTGTTGACAGATGAGGACCAGAAGACCAGTGAAGGAATCCAGAGAGCAGGTATCTATACGGTATGGAGTGCACACATGAGTTAGTGCGACATCTAGTGGCTGGACTGTTAATAGCCATAGAAATGGATGGTGAGCCTGCCATGTATCCCAGTGCTGTGTGTTTTTTTTTTTTTTTTTTTTTATACAGCAAAACTCCTAATGGGACACTTGTTTTTTTTTGGTCTAATACTCTGTGGCTCACATCTAATCTTAATTCCTGACTTGGAGAATATACGCTATTGAGTTGATTCAGTTAAACAAAAAAAAAAAAGCTTGTGTCCCTATAAATGTTCTACCTTACTGACTAGAAGCAAACCTTTTGTTTATAGTGGTCCTGTGTTATTTCTGCCCTCTGCGTCTTGCTAAGGCCTAATTCAAATCTGTATCTTCATTGGGAGCCTGTCTCAGATTCTGGAAAGTGTTCCAGCATGCTGCGCAATTTTGTTCAGTGAAATGCCGAACTTCCTAATGCAGACCCCATTATAGTGGGATCTGTCCACCCCCATTGGTTTACGTTCTAGATTGTTTGCATGTTCTGTTTCTAGGACAAAACAGTGGTAATCAATAGCTGAGGTGTGAACATGGCCTAACCTACAGAGAGCAGAAAAAGCAGATGGAAGGGTGTTACATATGACTGCAGCTTTTAACCGGGGGCAACAGTTGCAAAAGTAGAGCCTTTAATGACCACAAATTTTTGTTGATCTCAACAAACCACCCCCCACCCCTCCTGTGTGCGTATAGATAGATAGATAGATAGATCATTTTTATTTTATTTTTTTAAACTTTATTTCTTTTTAAATGCTTGCAGAATGGCACAACAGAGGAAGTTACATCTGAAGAGGAAGAGGAGGAAGACATGGGTGAGGTAAGAGAAAATAAAGTTTGGTCTGGATCACCCAGTGGTGGCAGCAGACCGCACACAGCTTTCCAGGCCTCATTTGGCGGGAGCCTTAATGTGAACATTAAGTGGGGGTCCACTTTCTATTATTGGGGTATGTTCACATTAGGGGTGGGCGATATGGCCTAAAATCTATATTGCGATATAACTTTAAGCATGTGTTGGGACAGTATTGGGAACAGTATATTGTTTTCTATATTGCGGGGGGGGGGGGGGGTGTTTAAACTTTTTTTTTATTTAATAACTATTAGCCTCCTTAAGGGCTAGAACCCTTGTCATATTCACCCTAATAGAGCTCTCTGCCCCCCAGCCCCTGATATGCCCTCTCCCTCTTATCAGCCCCCTCTGGTAACTCAAACCCCCCCCCCCCCCCCCTCCCCAGTATTAATCATTGGTGGCAGTGGCCACAGGGTCCCCCTCCCCCATCATTGGTGGCAGTGGGCAGTTCCGATCTGAGTCCCAGCAGTGCAATGCTGGGGCTCCGATCAGTTACCATGGCAGTCAGGAGTCACGCTACTGAAGTCCTGGCTACCATGGTATGTTAGTGAGCAGCATTATACCCACGTGCGCCGTGGCCACCGGGCGCTCCTTCTCATAGGTCTGTGCGGCACATTGCTAATGCTATAAGCATTAGCAATGCGCCGCACAGACAGAAGGAGCGCCCGGTGGCCACAGCGCCACGGGAGTATAATGCTGCTCACTAACATACCATGGCAGCCAGGACTTCAGTAGCGTGACTTCTGACTGCCATGGTAACCGATCTTCAGTACCGCTCTGTGGTCATATCGCGGTCCGGCGATATGCACAAAATCCATATCGTGGCACAAATTTATATCTCATATCGCCCACCCCTAGTTCACATGACTGTTTTTGAGAATGTACCAACAAAACTCAGTGGGGAATTTTTTTATTTTTTTTATTTTATTTTTTTGGCTTTAAAACAAAAAAAAACTGGTGTTTACTTCAGTACAAAATAGCTTGTGAGTTTTGACAAAGATCCATGCAAAAAATTAGCAGACACATACAGAGCGTTTTTTATGCTTCCCAATCATTTCAATAGAAGATTAAGTGTGGATTCTGCCCCAAAATAGGCCACAATGTGTCGTTCTCTTCCCCCCCCCCCCCCCCCCCCAACGGGGGGGGGGGGGGGGGGGGGAAGCAACTACTGCTTTCCATTGAAATGAATGGGAGGCTGTTTTGAAACATTTTTGGAGCTGATTTTGAGGTGGAAATGAATCAGTGTGAACTGGCCCTTAGAATGCCTGCTGATTTGGGTCCTGCTATGAACAGCTCACACTAAGTCTGCTGTTGTCTATGTGGACATGCAGTACAGCGTTAATTACCATACTATTTTATTACATAATTTGACTTGAATGATGAGCATTGCCACCTGTTGATTTTACTACTTCATTACTGTGCCAGGAGGCACCCAGGGTGATAACTGCTGATGGCAGGAGCCCCGCTGTCGGCTAGTCATAACTAAAAGGGCCTTTTACAGCAACAGTAATACCTGACGCGTTCCTGTAGGAATCTTGCAGAGAACATAGCAGATCCCTTTCATGTCTGGCTGACAGGAGCCAGAGCAGTGGGGCTTGGGGTTCCTGATCTACAGTGGTGACAGCCTCTCTGCAGAGTATAGGGTGGAGGAACTGCTGGGGTTTGATGTATTCTAACCCATTAGGGACCAGGCTCATTTTCACCTTAAGGACCAGGCCATTTTTTGCAAATCTGACCAGTGTCACTTTAAGTGGTAACTTTTTAAAACGCTTTGACTTATCCAGGCCATTCTGAGATCGTTTTTTTCGTCACATATTGTACTTCATGACGCTCGTAAAATAAAGTCCCAAAAAAATGTATTTATAAAAAAATACAATTTTTTTAAAAATTGCAAATTTCCAAGTTTCAATTTTTCTACTTCTATAATACATAGTAATACCTACAAAAATAATTACTTTACATTCCCCATATGTCTACTTCATGTTTGGATCATTTTGGGAATTACATTTTATTTTTTGGGGATGTTACAAGGCTTAGAAGTTTAGAAGCAAATCTTGAAATTTTACAGAAATTTTCAAAAACCTGTTAACCCTTTAGGTGTTCCACAAGGATTAATGGAAAATAGATACAATTTCAAAATTTAACTTTTTTTTGGCAGATTTTCCATTTTAATTTTTTCCAGTTGCAAACCAAGGGTTACCAGCCAAACAAAACTCAATATTTATGGCCCTGATTCTGTAGTTTACAGAAACACCCCCATATGTGGTCGTAAACTGCTGTACGGGCACACGGCAGGGTGCAGAAGGAAAGGAATGCCATACGGTTTTTGGAAGGCAGATTTTGCTGGACTGTTTTTGACACCATGTCCCATTTGAAGACCCCCTGATGCACCCCTAGAGTAGAAACTTCAAAAAAGTGACCCTATTTTAGAAACTACGGGATAGGGTGGCAGTTTTGTTTGTACTATTTTAGGGTACATATGATTTTTGGTTGCTCTATATTACACTTTTTGTGAGGCAAGGTAACAAAAAATAGCTGTTTTGGTACTGTTTTTTTATTTTGTTATTTAAAACATTCATCTAACAGGTTAGATCATGTGGTATTTTTATAGGCCAGGTTGTCATGGACACGACGATGCCTAATATGTGTACTTTTTTATTTTATTTATGTAAGTTTTACACAATGACTTCATTTTTGAAACAAAAAAATCATGTTTTATTGTCATTTTTTTTCGTTTTTGGGCGATTATCTTGGGTAGGGTATGATTTTTTGCGGGATGAGATGACTGGCGCTATTTTGGGGTGCATATGACTTTTTGATCACTTGCTATTACACTTTTTGTGATGTAAGGTGACAAAAAATGGTTTATTTAGCACAGTTTTTATTTTTAACGGTGTTCATCTGAGGGGTTAGGTCATGCAATATTTTTAGAGAGCCGGTCGATACGGACGCAGCGACTTAAACTTTTGGGGGGTCTAATCCTTTACAATGCATTCCAATACTTCTGTATTGGAATGCATTGGCTGTATGAATAATACAGTGAGTAGTACTCATACAGCTCCTGGCCTTTGAGATCCAGGGGGCTCACAGGCACGTCACAGGAAGGCATTGCGCTGCCTTCCATGCCATCGGGTACCCCCTACAGCCCCATGGGGACCCGATGGCATCACCGCCTGCCGCCGCACCATAAAAAGCTGCAAACCACAGGTCTGAGTTGACCTGCGGTTTGCGGCGATCACCGACGCGGGGGGGGGGGGGGGGGGGGGACGACGACGACACAGGACCCCCGCGCATTTAGCCAAGGTGCCTGCTCAACGATTTGAGCAGGCACCTTGTTCCGATCGCCTGCCGGGCGGCGGTGATCGGAAATGCACATGGCATACCGGGACAACATGCTTTACTGGTACGTCATGTGTCCTAAAGAGATTAAGGTCTGCCCAAAATCTGCACCAGATTTTGCTGCAGATTTCACAGCTAAAACTCAGGATTTGCACAAATTTCACCCTCTGCATTGCAAAATCGGACGCAAACTGACATGTTGTTGATAAAAAAAATTGCAAGTCCTGTTGTGTTGGTTTCTGTGCAGACGCTCTGCAGTGTGTGGACGAGATTTCCGAAACCTCTCATGCTCTTCACTGCTACTCTGAATAGTGCAGTTCTGCTGTGTGGAACATCAACCGTGTTTACCCTACATGTGGCCCTACCCTTAATATTCTGTTTACTCCACACGCTGAAACCAGGGCTACTCTACCCAATTTATCCTTATTAAAAATAAAAAACGTTCCTTACAGTCCATTCATTGAAAGACTAGGCAAACTGTGGCAGGCAGATCAAGTCTCCTGTTTTTATTTAAGGATATTGAAGATTTGGATCATTACGACATGAAGGAGGAGGAGCCAGTGGATGGTAAGAAATCTGAGGATGAAGGCATTGAAAAAGAAAATCTTGCCATCTTAGAGAAGATTCGAAAGAATCAAAGACAGGACCACCTTAACGTAAGTGAATATGTTGTTCTATGCTTCCTTTTTGTTTTTTTATGTATATACTCGGAGGCTGGACATCAAGGAAAGTTGAAAGGTCCGCGCTTACTAGTGGTCGTTTCCTACTTTGTGTCTGACTTTATAATGGAAGCAAAGTTACATCCTGTGCAGACTGCATTGTGTACATTCAGACTTGCCCATAGGGCTCCGTTGGAACAGTATATTTCTTTATTTTACTACTGTAGTTGAGGCTATTGTCACTTTACAGTGGTTTGACAACTAAAAATGTAACTTTCTTTTCTTGCATTAGGGTGCAGTTTCTGGCTCTGTACAAGCTTCTGACCGTCTTATGAAAGAGCTCAGGGATATATACAGGTCACAGAGTTATAAAACAGGTCAGTACATTGTACGTCAGTGATGCTCCCTTAGATAACTTGTGTCTTTTATTTCATTGACAAGATGGTATCTACTCCGAGCAGACAGGAGAACCATACCTTTTTTTAATTGAAATTTGTGCCTCTAACGTGGCTTGTCCATTCCCTTGGCCGCCTCTAGTTACTGGATGTCTCCTCTGTCAAGCAGACACGTTCTTGCCCTCCAAATCCATCAGCACAATGCCGGCCTGTGTCCTTATTACAGGATAGGATGTATTAGTGAATCATTTTGCCAGGCTTGACATTCTCTTTTTGCGGGTTTATGCTAATGGACAAGCATGTTTATGTGTATTTGTACCAATCTGTGAAATAGTGATGTAGTTGAATCCGTTCTCACGCCTGCCAAAAATCTGAATATTTATTTCCCCTTTTTACAGTTTATGGTCTCTTCATTGTAGAAGCTGCAGCAGTCGTGGGGCACATTCAGCTTGCCCCTCTACTTGTGTCTAACCAATGTTCTTCCTCCTGTACCCCAATTTGTGGTCTTTATGCATAGCCATCCTTTTCTGACCCTTTTTTTCTCTTTTCTTTTCTAGGAATTTATTCAGTAGAGCTTGTAAGTGACAGTCTGTACGAGTGGCACGTTAAGCTGCTTAAGTAAGCTCATGTTTCTGTTAACATACATTTTTCAGCTTGTTTTGGGGTAAAATATAATGCTTCTAGCTGATTCTAATGTAAGCTGTAGTGGTTACTATGGAAAGTACCAGGCGTGTCAGGTGCCTCTTTCCATAGACTTTGGTTGCTGTATTTTCACTGCCTGGTGCACGTCCCCAGTTCACACAGGGAGATGTTCTGCTGACAGCGATGATTCTTAGGCTCACGTAAAGGATGTGATCATTTGACATATGCCTACTCATTTGTTGGCTAAACGCTGCCTGCCATATTTACATGGGCCAGTATTTGGGAACAAGCATTTTTCATCCTCTGGATGGGTCATCCATATGAGATTGTCGGCAGTCTGACTTCTGGGACCCCTGCAGATCAACTGTTCGAAAAGGCCACTGTGCATTGTGGGGGTTTAGGCCTCTTCCTAGACCTATGACATCACATTCATCGGTCACATGGCCTAGTTGCAATCAAATGGACCAAGCTGAGAGGAAGCTGCGCAGCCGATCGGGGGGATGTTGGGCGTTGGACCCCTGCTGATCTCATATTGATGACCTATCCTGAAGATAGACACTCAACGTGAAAATCCCAGAAAACCCATTTAAACAGTTAGATTGTCGGCTTTAAAACAAGCAGTGATATCTTGCTCCAGTCCTCCCCCCCCCCCCCCCCCCCCCCCCCCTTCCTTCCCTGCCACTGTCTGCGATTAATGCATTCTACAGCCAGATTTGTGGCCTGTGTTGCAGAGTCCCACCACAGGTGGTCCACATGACATCATGGCTCCTGTGCCGGGTCTCACACAATGACATGATCACGCGAGACCCGCAACAGGAGGTCGTGGAGAGATCATTTTGACCTCTTGTGCCACTCTACTGCCTCATAGGATTCAGGCTGCTGGGCTTGAAGCCTATGAGACTGAACGGCTGCAGATGCGGCCGTGATGGCGCCCCTTTATGTGTAGCAAGGTGGTGCCCTAAGCAGGCTCCTGCCCTCGCCTACCCCTTTTCCTGGCGCTGATGTATCTTATAGGGAAAAGGTAAAGCACATTCTCAATACTAGCAGTCAGTTATAAAGAAGAATTAAATGTAGTTATTTTCTGGAATGTAGAGAGCAGCTCTTGGTCCTACTCCTGCAGGTGACTTTACTGATCTTGTATTCAAATAATATGTACTGGGTCATTGAAGTTTCTGTTGCTTCTAAATATGTAGTACTGGGCGGATTCATACTGTTCGTATACTCTATGTTGAGGTTAAAAAAATAAAATATAAAAGTGTAGTCCTAGAATATAGTCTATTTAGCAATTGCTGATAAACAGATTACCAAGATGCTTTGTGTGTTTTCTCCTAGGGTTGATCCAGATAGTCCATTACATAGTGACCTTCTGGTCCTAAAAGAAAAGGAGGGCACAGAATCCATTTTACTGAATTTTTCCTTTAAGGTAACACATGAATAATGTCAAGTTGGGTGTATTGTTCTGGTGTTCTAGGCTTCTATTGAAAATCATAATCTATGAATTAAACGGCAGATTTGTTTTTAATGGCTACAGCTTTTTTTTTTTTTTTTTTATATATCCATTTATGATGCATCTGTCTTAGGCTTGATTTCACACGACTGCGCTTGTTCTGGGGGAAACATGGGCCTTATGTCAGCCATGGCTCCCCTGACACAAACTGACTGCATCATAGTAACTTGATAGTTCATATCTGATAGTGGGTATATTGTACCATAATCGAATGATGTGAGTACAATACAATAGAGCCCCTATCAGATATGAAATGGCTGTATGCTTAATCACTGTTGGGGTCAGGGGAGCCAGTGTCGGTGTGGGAGATGAGGCCGACACATGGCTTTTGTTTCCTGGACCATGCGTGGTCGTGTGAATTGGCCCTGAATGCTAACGTCTGGTATTAACAAACATACCATATTTTCAAATGTGGACTTGTAAATGTAGAGCAAATCTCCAACAGAGAAACTTGTTAGTAGGGAGATTCCACTGTGCTACTTTCACAAGTGGCATATGGGTGCTTTTGTGTACCTTACATCAATGACGTGAACTGTCGGCATCATGGGTATTAGATGATTACACCCGCAATTAAGCTGAGACTTGCATGCATAATACAAGCGCTCATATGAAACTTACCCTAGGGTGGTTGCACGTGTTGTAAGCGGTAGGGATCGACCGATTATCGGTTTTACCGATATTCAGGCTTTTCAATGTTTTCGGTATCTGTATCTATTTTGCTGGTAACTAATCGGGAACAAGGATTGCGCGATCAGTGTTTCCTCAGCAGCACAGGGGAGAAGGAAGCAGTCTCTCCCTCCCCCTGTGCTGCTGCTGCCACTGCCACCAATGAGGAGTGGAGGGGCTGTGGTCACTGCGCCACCAATGATGTTCACATTCAACAGGAGGCAAAAGCTGGCTGCAGAATTATATAGCCGCGCCCGACCTCTGAGTGGTAGCTGCGATCTGTGGCGGTTAACCCATGCCACACCTAAGGTGTTAACTGCCATGGATCGCAGCTACCGCTCAGAGGTCGGGTGTGGCTATATGATTCTGCATTTAGAGCCTACAATAACCCAAAAACAGTACCTCACTCCCCAACCTACTGCAACTTGTACAAAAAAAAGAGCAAGGATTTTTTCAAGGTAAAAAATCTCATTTTATTCAATATAAATCACATGATCATTACAGGTATTGCTCAATAGGGACAGGACATGGAGACTGAGCCACAAGGGGCTATACAATGTGGAGAATCACAATGGGGGATAATGTGACCATACCCAGCAGAGAACAACAATATACCAGAGGCCGTGAGCAAAAGTGTAGTTGCGGGTGCAAATGCTGATCCCCTAGTATAAAACAACTACTGACTATTGCTCACAACCTCTGTCCGGGGATGCTGTGAGGTGTCAATGGACGGTGCAGTACTACTAATAAAGATGGCATATAACAATGAACTGCAAACCTCTCGTCCCACCCTGATCCAGCTACCAAGTTACCTACCCATGTTGCTGCTGTAGAATGGTAACACGACTCCCCCACTGTTTCAACCTCGACACGTGTTTCGCCACGTAGGCTTCGTCAGGAGACGAAGCCTACGTGGCGAAACACGTGTCGAGGTTGAAACAGTGGGGGAGTCGTGTTACCATTCTACAGCAGCAACATGGGTAGGTAACTTGGTAGCTGGATCAGGGTGGGACGAGAGGTTTGCAGTTCATTGTTATATGCCATCTTTATTAGTAGTACTGCACCGTCCATTGACACCTCACAGCATCCCCGGACAGAGGTTGTGAGCAATAGTCAGTAGTTGTTTTATACTAGGGGATCAGCATTTGCACCCGCAACTACACTTTTGCTCACGGCCTCTGGTATATTGTTGTTCTCTGCTGGGTATGGTCACATTATCCCCCATTGTGATTCTCCACATTGTATAGCCCCTTGTGGCTCAGTCTCCATGTCCTGTCCCTATTGAGCAATACCTGTAATGATCATGTGATTTATATTGAATAAAATGAGATTTTTTACCTTGAAAAAATCCTTGCTCTTTTTTTTGTACAAGCTATATGATTCTGCAGCCAGCACCCGCCTCCTGTATATGAATTAATGGGCGAGTTATCTTCATTGGTGGCGCAGTGTGCCCCACCCAAGCCCCCCAGTATTAATCATTGGTGGCAGTGGCAGCTTTTGATCGGAGCCCCAGCAGTGTAAAGCCTCAGTCACACGTCAGTGTTTGGTCAGTGATTTCCATCAGTGATTGTGAGCCAAAACCAGGATTGGAGCTTCCACAGACATCAGGTATAAGGGAAAGATCTGCTCCTGTTCTGTGTTTAGAGCCACACCTGGTTTGGGCTCAAAATCACTGACCGAACACTGACGTGTGAATGAGGCATAAGCCTGGGTCTCCAATCGGTTACCATGGCAGCCAGAACGGTACTGAAGCCCTGGCTGCCATGGTAAGCTCCCTGCAGCAGCAGGGAGAGCGTGAAGTCCTATTCACCCTAATAGAGATCTATCAGGGTGAATAGGGCAAGGGTTCTAGCCCCTAAGAGGGCTAAAAGTTAGTAAAAAAAAAAAGTTAATATTTTGGTGTTTTAGTATAAATCAAAGAAAGATTTACAAAGCAAAAGCTACACGTTAACAATAAACTTCATGTTCAGCAGATTTGTGTAGGAATTTTTTGTTTTTTCAAAAATGAAAATGCACAGAATATCAGTATAAATTATCGGCCTGAAAGCTCAGATATCCGTATCTGCTCTAAAAAAATCTAGATCGGTCGATCCCTGATAAGGGGTTTACGATTCACTCGCTTCATCTACAGTGGCCCTGTTCTAGTTAGCTGAGGTCACATGACCTGTGATGTCGGCTTTTTTTTCCCCCTGCTTTGATGATCCGGGAGCAGGTCTTCCTCTGTGCACAGAGCTGTCGCTGTGCGCTGTGCTTGTTTGAGCGACAAGTTACGTCCCCTGCACTGCCCTATCTTCTGGCTGAGCTGTCTGTCCTGTGTCTCCCCTCCCACTGGATTTTTCAGCAAAGTTTAACCCCTTCTACAATCAGCAGCACACTTGTAGTCCTACACATAAAACTTGAGTATCCAAGCAGTCAGTGCAGCAATTGTATTCACTCCTTTTGCAGAGCAGGGGAAGGGGAAAACCTCAGATTGTTACACGCTCTGCAACTGCATGTCAGAACAGAACTAGGGAAATTGGTAAATCTAAACAAATTTTTTTTGCCTAAAACTTGCTGAACTTGTGTATATATTGCTGACCCTCAGATTTAGTGCTTTTATTTTATTTTTTTACGCAACTTGGACAACCCCATTAAGCTATACCAGTGAAAACCATCAATATTGTTGGGGGTCTAACAACCCCCATCCCTTGCCAGTTAGGCAACTTTCACACTGGCGTTTCTGAGTCTGCTTGTGAGATCCGTTTCAGGGCTCTTACAAGCGGCCCAAAACGGATCAGCTCAGCCCCAATGCATTCTAAATGGATAAGGATCCGTTCAGAATGCATTAGTTTGGCTGCGTTTGGTCTCCGTTCCACTTTTGAGGCAGAGCCTGACTATGCGGTTCCAAACAGATCCGTCCTGACTTCCATTGTAAGTCAATGGGGACGGATCCGTTTTCACTGACACAATATGGTGCAATTGAAAACTTGTCCATCCCACATTGATTTTCAATGTAAGTCAGTATGGATCAGTTTTGACTTAGACTTTTATTTTTAAAGAATAATGCAAACGGATCCGTTCTGAACAAATACAACCGTTTGCATTATCTGTGTGGATCCGTCTATGCAGATACATGACTGATCTGCACCGAACACGGGTGTGAAAGTAGCCTAAGCTGTTCGGGAGTAGTTCTGGTGCTGGAGCTCCCAAATGGCTGGCTGATGGAGGTGTAGGGTGTTGACCCTCACAGATCTGATAGATGGCGTATCCTCAGGATACGCCATCAGTATAAAAATCTCATACAATTGTAACAATTGGGTAGGCATCTTCCACTTTTTTCTTTTTTCTTTTTTTTTTTTTTTTTTTATAAAATACAGCTAGAGGTTTATCTAAAGCAGTAATTTGCCACCTAATATTGGTATAATTAAACTAATTCCTTAAAGGCTATGTACACCTTCGGTGGCAATTTTTATTTGGGGCTAAAAAAATCATTTTCAATTTGCTTTTATTCAAAAATGCTGAGCTGTTATGTCACAAAGGGTTAACTGTTTTCTATCTGACTGTTTTACTTTGACTATAATCTAATAACCCTTTCTCTAAACTACTAAAAGGTCAAACACTTATTTAAGCCACATTCTTAGCAGTAAGATCAGAATTGAGCTATAATGAGTGTTTATAATGTCAGAGCAAAAATAAGGAGTCTGTCTGCTCCCCAGATGACGGAAAAGACAGAAAATTCACGGGCAGCTAGTAGAGCATCTCGGCTCTGTACACAAAAAAGGATTCCATATTGTTAAGGGAGCATTCACACGACTGGTGGTTTTGCGGTCCGTATATCACGGATCAGTGTGTTCCGTATGTCTTCAGTTATGTTTCAGTTCCGTAAGTCCGTAGAATACGGACGTGGTGCTTCTGTGTGTCATCCGTTTTTCACGGTCCGCAAAAAAAACTGAAGGGTTAAAATTAAATGTCCATTCCTCATAATCGCTAATTCTACCAAGCCAACCATAGTAAACCAGGTCTAAGTTGAATTCGCAATGCGATTACTTTAAAGTTTTATATTAATCGCATTGCGATTTTAACTTTTGATCGGAGCCCCAGCAGTGTAAGCCTGGGTCTCCAATCGGTTACCATGGCAGCCAGGACGTTACTGAAGCCCTGGCTGCCATGGTAAGCTTTAAAGCTGTGTTTCTAATGGGTCAGCTTGCTAGAATTAACACTAATATGGAATATAGCAGTGCTAAGTTAAAATCCCAAAGCGATTAATATAACTTGAAGTAATCGCATTGCGATTTCACCTTAGCACTGCTATATTCCATATTCGTTAACTTTGTTAATTCTAGCAAGCTGACCCATTAGAAACCCAGCTCTAAGTTGAAATCGCAATGCGATATTAATCGCATTGCGATTTCAACGTAATTCTCAAATCCGACAGTACATTCTAGTATGGAGGCGTTCCCATGGTTATGGGGACGCTCCATGAGCACGAAAGTCTGCATGAAATGGGGTTTCCTAGAATGTTTTCAGTCCAGGGGTCCGCAAAAAATGGATGACATACGGATGCATTTCCGTGTGCTATCAGTTTTTCACGGACCCAATGACTTTCTATGGGGCCACGGACCGCGATTTGTGGCCAAGTATAGGACATGTTCTAAAATAAAAGTAACAGACACACGGAACGGAGAGTACACGGGATGAGAATAAAAGGCATTCTGCAATTTTCGCGGACCCATTGAAATGAATGGGTCTGTGCATTGTCTGCCAAAATTGCGGAACGGACACAGAAGAAAAACACATTCGTGTGAATGCTCCCTAATAAAGAGGACCAAATGAAGAAATAAGTACAATGTAGTAATAAAAAAAAATTACCCCCAAAGGTGTACATAGCCTTTAAAGAGAGTCTGCCACCAAAATTTGATAATATAAACTGCTTACATGGTGCTCTAGCACAACTACACAAGATTCCAATGGTACCTTTGTTGTATTCTGCAGACTTTAACCGTCTGAAAAAACGTAGATTTATCTATATGCAAATGAGGGCTCGCAAGTGCCATGGGGTGGGGTTCTTGTTGTAGGTGCCCAGGCTGCTCTGCCTTTTTTAGATTACCCCTCCCCAGCCTCTTGCTGGTCCCGCCCTATAAGGTTGTTTCATCATCCCAAGTACCGGCCAAGATCCGGCGCGTGCGCGATGCCCATTGTGGGGAGCGGCATCGCTTTATGTTGTGCACATGCGCCAGCGGATCGGAAGCAAGCAGGGAGACTGGAGGCAAGCGAAAGGTAAGTATATCCACATTGCAGTGCGCATGCCCGGGCCGGCGGTGAACTGCGCCCGGGCCGGATCTCGGCCGGCAAACTAACACCTGTTTTATTTCTACTTGGCTGTTCTCAGAGGTACACTGCAAATAATCCATGGTTCACATACAGTTAAAACTGTCTATTTTTATGCTCTGTATTTGTGCTTTTTACGTTTTTTTTTTTTTTTTTTTTTTTTTTTTTTTTTTCCACCTATGGCCTGTAATATGTATTTTATTTTTTATTTTCTTTTGCTCCAGGATAATTTTCCGTTTGATCCTCCATTTGTGCGAGTGGTATCCCCTGTTCTTTCTGGGGGGTGAGTATTAAATTGTTAAGCAGGCTTAGGCCAAATGCGCACGGCCGTGTTCCACGGCCGAGAGCGGTCTGTGGTGTACCGGGCTGGATTCCTGTTCAGAGCAGGAGCGCACGGAGTCATTGGTTGCTATGACGCCGTGCGCCTCATGCCGCTGCTGTATAGTAATACACTCATATAGTGTATTATTGTGCAGCGGCGGCATGAAGCGCACGGCGTCATAGCAACCAATGACTCCGTGCGCTCCTGCTCTGAACAGGAATCCAGCTCGGCATACCGCGGAACACGGCCGTGTGCATTCGGCCTTAATTGTAGTATTGTATAGATAAACCTGTCAGACTGATTTTCTATTGTAAAGTATGGGTACCAGTAATTATTCCATATTGTGCAACACTTCAAAATGTAAGGGGTGGACGTCTGCCCTATAGTATTCCCGCGAGATCCTGAGATTGAAGTCCTCCTATGTTTGCCTGCAAAGCTGCGCCATGGCCACCAGGCTGTGCTGGGAATTTTTGTGAGATCCATTAAAGGGGTTATACAGCAATGAATAATGACTAGAGATGAGCGAACTTGTGTTTTATGTTCGGCGTCTAAAGTCCGGCTTCCGGTTAGCGGAGAATCCCGATATGGATTCCGAATACCGTTGTGGTCCCTGGTAGCGGAATCAATAATGGCCGATTATTGATTCCGCTACCACGGACCACAACGGAAGTCGGAATCCATATCGGGAACCATATCGGGATTCTCCGCTAACCGGAAGCCGAACTTTAGACGCCGAACTTAAAACAGAAGTTCGCTCATCACTAATAATGACCTATCCTCAGCATAGGTCATCAGTATCACATCAGCAGGTGTCTGAGTTCAGCAGCCCCGCCGATCAGCTGTTTTAGGAAGCCATTGTGCTCACTGGAGCTTTCCAAGCAAAGCGCCATACATAGTAAAGAGGCTGTGGGGCTGAGCTGCCACTCACTAGACCATGTGATAGGTGGTCGCCCCTTCCCCATACATCATAAAGTGATGATCTTACTGATATGCCATCACTTGTAATGGGAAAACCCCTTTAAACCATCCCTGTCACATGCAGATTAAATCTGTCTGGACATAATCTGTGGAAAGACCCTCTCACAGTACTTCAAATTATCTACAGCATGGATCAGCAACCTCCAGCACTCCAGCTGTTTAGAAACTACAACTCCCAGAATGCGCCATTCACTTCTATGAGAGTTAGAACAGCCGAGCATGTTTGCATGCTGGGAGTTGTTGCTCCATAACAGCTGGAGTGCTGAAGTTTGGAGATCCTTGATCTACGGTTAAAGTCTGCATTTAAACCAGTATGAGATGAAAATGTTAATAAAAGATGAGAAAATACTAATGAAATAGTAGTTTCAGTGGCTGTTTTTATATCCAATAAAATTGGTCCCTGCTGCATGATGGACTGGAAGTGCACTGGTTTCACTTTGTTCTCTAGTACAACTCTTGGTCTCTCTCGTTTTAGGTATGTTCTGGGTGGAGGTGCTCTGTGCATGGAGCTTCTTACTAAACAGGTAGAGAACAATATCATTGATCGTGGTTTTGATAAACTGTGTATTATAAATCTGCTTAAATGAGTTTAAAAAAGACCCTTTTCTCTCCATTGCGATCCTGTATTTTACAAGAGGATCCACCCTTTTTAAGCAGCTTCCAGTAGATTAGCTCAGGATTTGCTATATGCTATGTGAAGACAATGATTTCCCTAATAAAAGACTGAATAATGCCATTGTAGTTAAAGGGGTTGGCCACTTTCTGTTTACTGTAGACCAATGTGTTTGTGAGATGAATATATGCCACTTACTAATATAGCCTTTGTTAAAATTCATGGACCTGACATGGATTTGATTACCCTCGTCGCATGACCCTCCATCAGCGGCCATCTTATGGACAAGACCTTTGTGGACAGCAGAAAAGACTTTGTAAACAAGGGAGCATAGCTTATAAAATAGACCAGAATTTCAACAAAGACTATATTAGTGCCATGTAATCATCTCGCAAACACATTGGTCAACAATAACCAGAAAGTTGACAACCCCTTTAACATATCTGTAAAGAATGAATCAAGGCAACTGGACATACTGTAGATTTCTTGAAAACGTTTCACTCGTTCTTCCAACGAGCTTTCTCAATTCTGGGTGATTGTACAAAAATTCTGGGAATAAATATGTAACTGAATCCACATCTGGTAATTATACCCAGCATTGGGTCAAAGGTTTTCAAGAAATCTACAGTACGTCCAGTTGCATTGATTTATTCTTTACAGATATATACTATGACCTGGATAAATGAGAACCTTCAGACATACCACCCCTTTAACGTTTTAAGATGTCTTGTGTGTTTTACTCTTTTAGGGCTGGAGCAGTGCCTACTCAATAGAGTCTGTTATCATGCAAATCAATGCTACCCTAGTTAAAGGGAAAGCTCGTGTGCAATTTGGAGCCAATAAGGTGAGGCTTAGTTTTAGCTGCCTGTGTGTGAATACTGTGAAATGCCACATCAACATTGACTTATTTTTTCTTTTTTTTCCCCCTCAATCAGAATCAGTATAATCTCGCTCGAGCACAGCAATCCTACAAATCACTAGTACAGATCCACGAGAAGAATGGTATTTTCTTGTATACATTTAACGTAATCTCTTCAGAAGTAGTGGCCATAGCATGCAAACCACTGGGTGATTTACTAATTAAAATGCGCTGAAATTCTGGTGTAATTTGGCGCAAAAAAGTACATGCTTAGCAGTGCATTTCTTTAGTTTTTTCAACTCTTCGAATGTGTGGCCCAATGAAAGGGCTTACTATGCGACAGTGTGCACCAAACTTTTGGCACATGATTCTGGCGTAAGGTAAGCCAACCAATAGATAGATTAAACTAGATTGTCTAAGACCCCATGACCGTATTTTTTTCGCCTGCATCAGATCCACATTATTTGCAGATTGGATGCAGGCCCTTTTTTTTTTTTTTTTTTTTTTTTTTAGGGGGCCGCCAAAAATGTGGGTCCGTACAGTGTGCGCTGTTCGGTCTGCAGAACATAGAATAGTTATTTTACTTGGCCGCAAAAGATGGTTCACCTACCTATTGAAGTCAGTGGGTCCACCAAAAATGGATGCCACACTGATGTCGTCCATGTTTTGGGAATGTACCCTAAAAGTGCGCCAGTTATCATCCAGCCTCAGATACTGATAAATCTGGCACGTTTTTAGACTGTTTTGAAATTTACAGTCTTAAAATTAGACAGCATTGGTAAATCTGCTCCAGTGATGGGATATCCTCCTGCCCAAGTATGATGTAGAATTGTTCAGGTTTCATGTCATAGGATGTGTGTTTGAGTATATTTTTCACATTATTTAAGATCTGTTTGCTGTCAGTGAATTGGAATAATCTTGAAGGACTGAAATCCTGCCCTGGCCTAATGCTTCTCACATGAGTGCTACTTTTTTGTTGATCACCATGGAATTTAGTTTTTTACCTTCTCCCAACCATTGTCTTATATGTGCACCTATCCTATACACAATGAGTACTGTAAAGTCTATAAATCCTGTTTCTCTGCAGTAACTTTGTATTTCTTCTCATTTGTAGGTTGGTACACTCCTCCAAAAGAAGATGGGTAACTTGAACCGAACTTGGACCAAGATTTAAACCATTTTGTTTTTCTATTTTCCAAAACAGATCCAGTCTTGCCCTTTTTTGGTCCTCTGTACAGCATATGTTAGTTTATTAGATAAAGGAACTGTCAGACCTGACCTGTATATTAGACCACGTCTGCGCCTCTAGCAATGAGAGGAGCAGCCGCCTTTACCGAAAAGGCCACTCCAAATATTTTAACATCCTATTTAAATCAAAAGGTATAGCTTAGTTACAGCATTCCACTTTTATTAGACTGTTGTAAATTGCTTTCACTTTGTTCATGTGTTTTTTGTTTTGTTTTTTGTTTTGTTTTTTTGTTAGCAGAATGTTTTCTGCAAAAATAAATAGCTTTGTATAGTTTCATTTAAAACCAAGCAAATGTTTGATACCTTTTGAAACATAAGAATGCCATTTATAAAAAAAAGTGTTAAAGGGATTCGGTCACCAGGATTAACGATATGGAATATTTATATGTGCCCATTAGTCTTAATGCAGTGTTTCCAATCATCCCTCTGTTTATGACCTGTGTGCCTTTATATTCTTATAAAAATCGGTCTTATTCATATGTCAATCAACTCTGTCAGGAGCCCAAGAGGTTGTCCCACGATCTCCTGGAGCCCGGCCGCGCCCATCGATCCGGAGCCCAGCACCACCTACTACCATATATTCACTGCACTATCCTGACTATGCGCAGTGGACAAGTGGAAGCCGATGCCAGTAGACCGCACGGGCGCAGACTACAGTGTCCACTGCGCCTGCGCGAGACTACGGCGCAGAGATAACATGACGTCAGGATACTGCAGTGAATATAAAGTAGTAGGCGGTGCTGGGCTCCGGATCGATGGGCACGGCCGGCTCGAGGAGACCGTGGAACAACCTCTTGGGCTCCTGACAGAGGTGATTGACATATGAATAATTTTTTTTTTTTTATAAGAATATAAGGCACAGAGGGATGATTGGAAACTCTGCATTAAGACTAATGGGCACATATAAATATCTCAATCGTTAATCCTGGTGACAGAATCCCTTTTAAAGCAGGTGACTCTAGCAAATTGGCTACAGTCAAATATCAGAGGAAATTGTAGCATTGCCAAATGTGTTGTGGGTAGAGATACATAAAATGCCATTAAATTTAAATCTCTTAATGGCTTAAAAATTGTCAGCTTGGGGATTATTTTTGTTTTTCTTTCCCCATTTTTTGGGGGATATTAGAAAATTGCAGTGATAAATCTTTCAGAAATGTTGAGGATTTTACAATTGACTGCATTTTTGTCTAATGTTATGCGGGTGATCTTCCTGCGACAACCTGGTGAAAGCTCTATGCTACACAGGCTACTGCTTATGGCCCAGTAACTACTGTAACCGTGTGCATTTAGCATCCTGCGTTTTTCAACTTGAGAAGTTTGTGCGTTGTTTCCAGATTGGACTATGATCATTGGTTCCCAATGGATTATTAAAGGGGTTGGCACACAAACTGCGTCTATTTACAGGAGAGGTGACAAATGTATGGTCGCCGGTGTTCTGACCACTGGGGGAACCTTCTGTGAATGGAGCAGTGGTTTGCATGTGTGACCACCACTCCATTCACTGGGTTCAGCAGGAGCACTATAGATGTAAATGGTGTGGTGGTCACACATGCACACTACTGTTTCATTCACATAGGATTCTAGATACCCTAGGAACACTCGTGATCACTGGGGTCACCGTGATTAAACCACCAAAAATCATATATTTTTTTACTTACCCTGTGGTTTAAATGTTTTTTATGGACCCAACCCCTAAGTTTGTAGCATGTGCATCTGCATAGCTGTACTAAAACTGCCCCTGTAACATAGGCCTCGACCTGTTCAGTTTGTTGGCTAGTGTCTCAGTAGGGTTTTATTTGGGGGTAGTTCGCCTAACACCCCCGGTTCCTTTTATTCCTTTTGGTACTTTCCTTCTTCCCTTTTGATTGTAGTTTATTCTGATGCCAGAGAAGTTTAACAATGTTGCTTGAGAAGAGTATTAACTTTAGTTTTCGTACTACTTTTTTATTCTTAACGGGTTGTTGCAATTCTGTCGATTTTTTAATGAAAGCGAACTGGCACATATAATCAAGGATTTGAATAGGCAAGTAACTGTACAGCAAAGTAGAAAGCGTGCCACTTTTGTGTTCAGGGTGACTCCAGCTCCAAGCAGAATGAGTTTCATAGGCCAGGGGTCAGCAACCTTCGGCACTCCAGATACTGTGAAACTACAACTCCCAGCATGCAAACTTACTCGGCTGCTCTTGTAACTCCCACAGAAGTGAAAGGAGGATTCTGGGAGTTGTAGTTTCAGAACGGCTGACGAAAGTTGTTGATCCCTGTCATAGGCTTTAAAGGGAATCTGTCACCTATTTTGAGCCTAGAATACTGTTAACATAGCAATTTGGAATAAAGTACCTTCATTCCTGCATGTGTTTTTTTTATTTTTTTTTATTCAACTTTTCATTCAGATGAAAAAGCTATTTTTCTGTTATGCAAATTAAGTCTCAAGGTGCACAGAGGGGCGTTATTCCTCTGCTCCAGTGCCCAGTAACGCCCCCCCTGCAGTGCCCAGCCCGCCTTTCTTCCAAGCCCAGCACGCCTTCTAAGAAATGTACTCCCACATCCTTGCTGAACGGCACTGCCCCCTCCACTAGTCATTTAATTTATTCACTGCACCGTCCTTGCTTCCTCCTCTTGGCCTCCGAAATCCCGCACAGGCGCAGTATCGCTGAGTGCATGCTCCTGAGGGCAACGGCCTCAATAGTGTCACTGGGCATGCGCCGAGCCCAGTGACGTAATCAGAGCACTGTTGCCCTCTGGAGCAGGAGTATTGTACAGGCACTCAGCGATACTGCGCCTGCGCGGGATTTCGGAGGCCGAGAGGAGTAGGCAAGGACGGTGCAGTGAATAAATTAAATGACGTAGTGGAGGGGGCAGCTCCGATGTGGGAGTACATTGATTTCTTAGGAGGCGTGCTGGGCTTGGAAGAAAGGCGGGCTGGGCACTGCGGGGGAGGGGGGGTTTACTGGGCTCTAGAGCAGAGGAATAACGCCCCTCTGGGCACCTTGACACTTAATTTGCATATCAGAAAAATCGCTTTTTCATCTGAATGAAAAGTTGAATAAAAGAAAGGACACATGCAGGAATGAAGGTATTGTATTGCACATTGCTATGTTAACAGTATTATAGGCTCCAAATAGTTGACTGGTTCCCTTTAAGAACTTGAGATCAGCCCAACATTTATTTTTATTTTTCTCCTCGCCAAATTTCTTTATTTGTAAGTAGACATTTAACTTTTGTTGTATAGTAAGGATTAAAGGTGGGGTTTTGCTTGATTTGTTGCCTTTTTGTGTTTTAATGGGGTGACTCTGTGCATTCTGTGACAGGAAATGGAATTTCTTTGGACACAAGTAAATTGTTCAATAAAATGCTTTGTTTTAGGGAAGAGACTTCTCCCCCCCCCACCTAATGGTAGTCTGACATTTCAAATATCAAACTGTGAAAGGTAGAATAGAGCCATAAAAAGTTTACTCAAATCTGTGTATTTTCTTTCTGAAGATATTTGACCCATTCTAACGTGTCGGTCTGGCTACTTGGATACTGCTGTTCCTGTGTGCGTGGGTTGTTCCCTTTTCTTTACAGATTGACCCCATTAGGCTCTCTGCTGTCGTATCTTCATGTGTATATGTTTACCTCTAACACTTGGTGTGCAGAGCAATGTGGCGCAAAGCTTTTGTTCTGGATCTTGCCATTTAACTTCTGAATCTCCCATAACATATATGCAATATTCTGCTAGGTTGATGTATGTTTTGCTAATCTCCCATTTGGTTTGTACTGTTGCAGATACTATTTCTATGGTACCTTGCAGGATTTGGCTAAAAGATATTCCTCTTCCCAAGTGCTCCATGCTATATTTTTGCCTGTACATATGTTTTTATAAGGAACCACCCGTTTAACATCTGTTTCGATGAACCCGTTAGGCAAGACAAAAACCTGAAAAATATTCTAAGTGGTATTGACTTTTTATAGGGTTTAGAAGGTTGCTGACCTGGCATGCTTTTTGGGTTTTATTATTTTTTTTTCTTTTCATTGCAGACTTATTTGGCAATGTACAGTAATCTGTAAACTTGCATCAAGTTTATGATTAAACCATTTTAAGATATAACTTGTTGATTCTGAGTTCTCAGTTATTTCCCTCTTGCCTCTGTACAGTATAGAAGCCTTCCGCTTTCCTGAAATAAAATGAACATGAAACAGATGTGTATTGAGTTATTGAAAATTGGGGGAGGGAAATGTAAAATCAACCATCCGCAGTGCTGCACACTTTTGTCCTGGTCCTCTACCCTCGTCTACATGCTGCCCACTTGCACCTACGTAGAGTAGATATTAGTGTTGAGAGAACTTGTTTCAAGTTTGACGTACAAATCCGCTACCACGGAGCATAAGTTATGGTACACGGTAGTGGAATCCATAATAGAACTCTTAGATAACCCAAACTTGAAACGCAAGATCGCTTATCCCTAGTAGGTACTTGTGAAAATTGGAGTTAGCCAAATGTGTCTGGATAAGGCCCCTTTCACACGAGTTTTCCCGCGCGGGTGCAATGCGAATGCATTGCGCCCGCACGTAATCCGGACCCATTCATTTAAATGGGGCTGTGTACATGTGCGTTGGTTTTCACGCATGACTTATGCCTTGCGTGAAAACCACAGCATGTTCTATATTCTGTGATTTTCACACAATGCCGGGCCCCATAGAAGTGAATGGAGCTGCTTGAAAATCGCATCTGCAAGCAAGTGCGGATGCGATGCGTTTTTCATGGATGGTTGCTAAGAGGTTTGTACGCATTCTGTTTATCACGCGCATGCAAAACGCATTAAATCGCATTGCACCCATGCGAAAACTGAACATGATCGCAGACAAAACTGAATAAACTTGTTTGCGAAATCGTGCAGTTTTCCCTGAACGCATCCGCAACGCATCCAGACATGCTAGTCTGCAAGGGGGCATGCTGATGAGCTTGGAGACCAGTGTGTTTTGTAAGCTGAGAATGCTGGGGGTATCATCCATATAACCAACAACGAGTGATAACTCAGTGTGCTGTGTATATTTTAACCCCTTCCCGACCTTTGACGTACTGTTACGTTATGGGAACCACTGAGTTCCCGCAATTTGACGTAATAGTACGTCAGTGATCACTGCAGGGGCCCTGCAGTCCGTGGTAGCCGGGCCCCTGCTGTATCCGCCGGCATCGCTGTAAAAGCTGATGCCGGCGGATCAACCCCTTCTATGCCGTTGACCGCGACATAGAGGTTTGTGTCAGACGAACGATCGCATAGTCCCTGCACTGTTGTGACGGGGACCTGATGCGACACAAGGCAGCCCGATGCCGTGCAGAGGCTGCCCAATGCCTTGCACGGCATCGGAAACTGCCTTCTACGGAACCGAGGAGATCCAGCCTCAGGCTGGGTCTCCTAGGCAACCTGTTAGTGTATGACAGAGTCATACACTAACAGGCAATGCATTGCAATATTTTTGTCACCTTACATCACAAAGTGCAACACCAAGCGATCAAAAAGGCGTATGCCCCCCAAAATGGTATCAATAAAACAGTGCAGAAAATGAGACCCTACCTAAGAGAATCGGTCAAAAAATGAAAAAAAAGCTATGGCTCTCAGACTATGGAGACACTAAAATATGATTACTTTTTGCTTCAAAACTACTATTGTGCTAAAGTGAAAAAAAATTAAGGTATAAATATTGGGTATCGCCACGTCTGTAACAAACCTGACCACTCAAGTGAACACTGTAAAAAAAAAAAAAGCAATTTTTGTCACATTACATCACAAAAATTGCAACAGCAAGTGATCAAATAGGCGTATACGCCCCCCCAAAATAGTACTAATCAGACCGTCTCCTCATCACGAAAAAAAAATGTGACCCTACCTAAGACAATCGGTCAAAAAATAAAAAAGCTATGGCGCTCAGACCGAGACACTAAACTATCGATTTCGGTTTCAAAAATGCTTTTGTGTAAAACTTAATAAGAAAGTAGACATATTGGGTATTGCCACATGCGTAACTATCTGGTCTATAAAAGTCACATGACCTAATCTCAGGTAAACGCTGTAAAAATAAACTATGCCAAAACTTTTTTTTTTTACCTTCCCTCACAAAAAACGTAATATTCTCCGATGAAGCCTCTTTCCGATTTGTTTGGGGCATCAGGAAAAAGGCTTGTCCGGAGAAGAAAAGGTGAGCGCTACCATCAGTCCTGTGTCATGCCAACAGTAAAGCATCCTGAGACCATTCATGTGTGGGGTTGCTTCTCATCCAAGGGAGTGGGCTCACTCACAATTTTGCCCAAAAACACAGCCACGAATAAAGAATGGTACCAAAACACCCTCCAACAGCAACTTCATCCAACAACAGTTTGGTGAAGAACAATGCATTTTCCAGCAGGATGGAGTACCGTGCCATAAGGCAAAAGTGATAACTAAGTGGCTCGGGGACCAAAACGTTGACATTTTGGGTCCATGGCCTGGAAACTCCCCAGATCTTAATCCCATTGAGAACTTGTAGGTCAATCCTCAAGAGGCGGGTGGACAAACAAAAACCCCCCTAATTCTGACAAACTCCAAGAAGTGATTATGAAAGAATGGGTTGCTATCAGTCAGGAATTGGCCCAGAAGTTGATTGAGAGCATGCCCAGTCGAATTGCAGAGGTCCTGAAAAAGAAGGGCCAACACTGCAAATACTGACTCTCTGCATAAATGTCATGTAATTGTTGATAAGTCTTTGAAACGTATGAAGTGCATGTAATTATATTTCACTACATCACAGAAACAACTGAAACAAAGATCTAAAAGCAGTTTAGCAGCAAACTTTGTGAAAACTAATATTTGGGTCATTCTCAAAACTTTTGGCCACGACTGTAGACATATGGGGAATGTAAACTAATAGCTATTTTTGGAGGTATTTGCTATGTATTATAGAAGTAGAGAAATTGAAACTTCGAAATTTAGGTAAATTTTGTAATTTTTTTTTTTTTTATAAATAAAAATGAATTTTTTTGACTCCAGAATGGCCTGGATAATTAAAAGCGTTTTAAGGTTATCGCCACATAAAGTGACACTGGTCAGATTTGCTAAAAAGTCTTTAAGGGGTTAAAGTGGGTTTTGGAAATTTTCCTAAAAATTTCAAGATTTGCTTCCATACTTCTAAGCTTTCTAACGTCCCCAAAAAATTGTCATTTTCAAAATGAACCAAACATGAAGTAGACATATGGGGAATGTAAAGTAATTACTATTTTTGAAAGTATTACTATCCATTATAAAAGTAGAGAAATTGAAATTGGCAAATTTTTCCCAATTTTTGGTAAATTTTGGTATTTTTTGATTTTTTTTTTCCCCTACTTATTTTTACCACGGTCATGAAGTACAATATGTGACGAGAAAACAATCTCAGAATGGCTTGTATAAGTAAAAGCGTTTTAAAGTTATCGCAACATAAAGTGACACATGTCAGATTTGCAAAAAATGGCCTTGGCAGGAAGGTGAAAACAGGCCCGGTGTTGAAGGGGTTAACGCATCTCATTCTTATGCGCGGCCCCCCAAATGTTTGATAAAGGGGTATAGTTAGACAGTGTTTTCTCTGAGGCTTCTTTCACACGGATCCAGAAAAGTTAAAAGCATATTTTTGTATGTCCCTATTGACTCTGCCCCGGAGGATTTTTTTGCTTTTTCGTCTTTCACTCCCTGCCTGCCTTTCCAGACTTTTCTTTACTTTTTCAGTTTTGTTTACAATTTTTTTCAAATGGCACCATTTAATATTGCATACAAATGGGGTAAAATTGAAAAACGCAATTCTGCCAGTTTTACAGGTTTTGTTTTTACAGCATTCCCTATGTGGTAAAGCTAATCTGTTGCCTTCTTTCTCCAGGACAGTATGATTACAATATCACATTTATATTCATTTTTTAAATATTAACTTAGAAAACAAAAAATTTTATATAATTTTTATTTATTTTTTGCTACAAAAGATTTCAAAACAAAAGATTTCTAAAACAATGATGTTTATATTGTGAAAATGGATTCTGCTTGTGCAATTTATCTATTGGCTGGGCTCACTCACATTTTGGCAACCTATTCTGTTTTTGTTTTTTTGTTTTTTTATAAATCTTTTTTAAATGAAAAGATTTATTTTAAAAAAAAAGCACACTGAAGGAGCTTCTAATGTTTTGGCACTGTACAACATCCGTTCTGACAGTATATTGCCTCAGAACCAGCAACAGAAAAATAGGTTGCCAAAATGTGCTCCAATACTTTGAAGTCTTGCGGTGAGCCCAGCCAAAAGATAAATTGCACAAGCAGCATCCATTTTCACAACATATACATAATTGTTTTAGAAATGTTTTGTGTTTTGAAATATTTTGTAACCGAAAAAAGGAAAAAAACATTTTCATTTATTTTGTAAAAAATTTTCATTTAAAAACAAAGTACAATTCGGCATAATACAGACAATCAGTGGCGTACCGCCCATAGAGGCAGACCACGCCATTGCTATGGGGCCTGCGGCACTGGGGGGCCCGGAGCGCAGAGAAGGCCCCGCCCACACTATTTGGACCCGCCCACTGACGTGCGGCTATAGTGCTATGCGGCTGCTTTTATTCTCAGCCTGCCCTGAGCCAACTATTCTTCCGCCCGGCTCCCAGGGCCCCCTCAAGCCAGGAGAAGTTAGAAGAACGCAGCCGGCCAGCCGCAGCTGAATAACTAAAATAAGATTTACAGGGGGCGGAGCGGAGGCCGGCGAGAGGAGGGGCCCTGCGTGACGCGGCGAAGTGAGGAGGGGCCGGGGGAGCGGCTTCAGTTGAGGTGCGACGCAGGACTTTTAGTCACGTACCTCACTGTGACCTCCTGCGTCGGATCTCGCGAGATGACGCGGCGCAGGAAGGCACAGTGAGCGATCCTGTACCAGGATGCCACAAGCTGTCCTTAGAGAGGTAAGTAATAATAATAATTTTTTTTTTTTATGTACCCTACGTTTTTTATGTACCCTTATTGCAATGCAGAGGCACTGGGGGCACGAGAGGAGGACCACTGACAGTACTCAGTCAGTGGACATCATAGTATTAATAAGAGTGGAGAGACGACCATTATATTAATAATAAAGAGGGGGCCATTATATTAATAATAATGTAATGCCCCCCTCTTTATTATTAATGTAATTTAATAATAAAGTGGGGGGCATTACATTATTATTAATATAATGGCCCCCTCTTTATTATTAATATAATGGCCCCCACTTTATTATTAATATAATGGCCCCCACTTTATTATTAATATAATGGCCCCCTGGGCCCCTCTTTATTATTAATGTGATGGCCCCCTCTTTGTTATTAAAGAGGGGGCCATTATATTAATAATAAAGAGGGGCCATTATATTAATAATAAAGAGGGGGCCATTATATTAATAATAAAGAGGGGGCCATTATATTAATAATAAAGAGGGGGCCATTATATTAATAATAAAGAGGGGGCCATTATATTAATAATAAAGAGGGGGCCATTATATTAATAATAAAGAGGGGGCCATTATATTAATAATAAAGAGGGGGCCATTATATTAATAATAAAGAGGGGGCCATTATATTAATAATAAAGTGGGGGCCATTATATTAATAATAAAGTGGGGGCCATTATATTAATAATAAAGTGGGGGCCATTATATTAATAATAAAGTGGGGGCCATTATATTAATAACAAAGTGGGGGCCATTATATTAATAACAAAGTGGGGGCCATTATATTAATAACAAAGTGGGGGCCATTATATTAATAACAAAGTGGGGGCCATTATATTAATAACAAAGTGGGGGCCATTATATTAATAACAAAGAGGGGGCCATTATATTAATAACAAAGAGGGGGCCATTATATTAATAACAAAGTGGGGGCCATTATATTAATAACAAAGTGGGGGCCATTATATTAATAACAAAGTGGGGGCCATTATATTAATAACAAAGTGGGGGCCATTATATTAATAACAAAGTGGGGGCCATTATATTAATAATAAAGTGGGGGCCATTATATTAATAATAAAGTGGGGGCCATTATATTAATAATAAAGTGGGGGCCATTATATTAATAATAAAGTGGGGGCCATTATATTAATAATAAAGTGGGGGCCATTATATTAATAACAAAGTGGGGGCCATTATATTAATAACAAAGTGGGGGCCATTATATTAATAACAAAGTGGGGGCCATTATATTAATAACAAAGAGGGGGCCATTATATTAATAACAAAGTGGGGGCCATTATATTAATAACAAAGTGGGGGCCATTATATTAATAACAAAGTGGGGGCCATTATATTAATAACAAAGTGGGGGCCATTATATTAATAACAAAGTGGGGGCCATTATATTAATAATAAAGTGGGGGCCATTATATTAATAATAAAGTGGGGGCCATTATATTAATAATAAAGTGGGGGCCATTATATTAATAACAAAGAGGGGGCCATTATAATATACAGGGGGAATAATATTATGGGGAATGGGGGACTATCTGTCTGGCTCTAGCACAATATTGGGGGGCAGCAGGAGGAGTTGTTGAGACACCAGGAAGGAGAGGATGATAGTAAAGTGAGGAACCTAAAAAAAATTCTGTGAAACTCTGCAGAGACGAGAAGCGGCTGAAAGAAGGTATCATGGCGGTCTTATCTCCGAATGAAGACGTTGAGAAAAGTCTACATCACAGGAGACGTCACTGGATGTAACAGGTATGGGGCGGAATTCTCCTGTAATAATATTATCCATGCACATATCTGTATTTTCGGTAGGGTAAGGGGTATATAGAATTTGACCCACACTGCCTCAGCCCGGCCCCAGACTTCAGGTAACACTGTGTGTGTTCTGAATTCTGGGGCCTCACACCCATCTACAACATTATCTGTACTCAGAGTTATCACTGTGTTACATAGGACTTCTAGTGATCTACTACAGTATTTGTTAAAAGGGGCGTGCCCGGGGTAGGGGGGGGGGGAGTAGGAAGAAAGCACACTGTCCTGAGAATTTTGGGGGGGGGCATTAGGGGTTGGGGGGGCTCATAGAGGACAGTGTGCTTTCCTCCTACACCTACTCCTTCCTAACAACCCCCCACCCCCCCACACAAACACATGCGTATATGTGCACACTCAGCAGCAAGGAGTTAAAGGGGTTTGGGGTAAGAGAAGTGATGACAAAATGGCGCAGGTAGCAAAGGGGTTAAGATGTGGGGGATGGCTTACGTCCAGCTTTAGCACAGTGGACAGAGGCAGGAGGAGTGATGTGTATGCGCTCCTGCCCTGCACTCACTCAGTTGTGTGGCATACATATTGCGCCCTGTGTCCACTCTGCTAAAGCCTGGCAAGTGACATGCCCATTGTATGAAAATATAAAAAATAAAAATGTTTATCCCTAACAGTTTCTGTAGGTCATGTATAAATTTATTTAATGGGGGTGTGGCATGGGAGGAGCCAGGTCAGGAAGTGGGAGGGGCCATGGTGGGTAGTGGGCGGGGTTAAGGGGCCCAATTCAGATTTTTGCTATGGGGCCCAGTGATTTCTATGTACGCCCCTGCAGACAATATTAGTTATAATAGCCTCCATAGAAACATAGAAACATAGAATGTGTCGGCAGATAAGAACCATTTGGCCCATCTAGTCTGCCCAATATATCTGAACTTGTTCAGGTAGGGGCGTGCCCTGGAACAGCACTGTACACCATTTTGTGAGATGTGGGAGCAATATCTGCATGAACTTTTTATAATAATACACTGTGGTAGGTATTGGGGCCGGGACTCCTCCCTATTGGGATGGATTTGATGCGATCTATGACTTCGTCAGACAAAATCGGGTTTAATAGTGTAGTACAGTCTTCTGTGGACAACTTAGGCAATTTAAGGGACTGCAGAAAGGACTCCATAACCTGAGGACTATCTTGTGTGGTACGCTGGGTACCATCATCCAAATTGCAGAATGTAAAATAGAATTCCCTAAAAGCTTTAGTAATATCTTTGGCAATGGAGACCCTCCTCCCCTTAGATGTTATGATGGATTTTAACATATGACGTTTCCTTTCACTTTTTGATGAGAAGACATCATGTGATTGCCTTTATCACCGTGTACATAATATCTGAATTTGGTATATTGGTAGGATTTGATGTGTTGAATGTTGAGATGATCTTTAAAGGGGTTTTTCCATCACAGACAATGGGGGAATATCGCTAGGATGTGCCCCCATTGTCTGATATGTGTGGGTCCCACCTCTGGGACCCACACCTACATATTCCCTTCTGTCTCAAATTGCTACCTTGGAGAGAATTCATGAACAGTCTAAGGCTCGGCTAGTGTATGATGACTTAAGTTGCATCAGACTAGGATATGCCCCCATTGTCTGACAGGTGCAGGTCCCACCTCTGGGACCCGCACCTACATGGAGAACAGACCACGGAAAGTAGTGGAGGGCACACTACGCATGCTTGGCCCTGCTCCCAATAATTTCTATGGGGCCGACGGAAATGGCCAGTGCTCGGCTATTTTCGGTGGCCCCATAGAACTGAATGGAGGGTGGCTGCACATGCACAGTGCACCCTCCACTGCTTTCTGCGGTCCGTTCTCCGTGTAGGTGTGGGACCCGCACCTGTCAGACAATGGGGGTATATCCTAGTCTGATGCAACTTAACGAAGTCATCATACACTGGCTGAGCCTTAGACTGTTCATTAATTCTCTCCAAGGTAGCAATTTAAGACAGAAGGGAATATGTATACTCCTGCCTCTATTTCTTAACTCTACTGCCTAATGCTATAAATTTTCCCATCACCACTGCCTTATGGGCTTTCCAAAATGTAGTGGGTGATAGATCAGGGGTATCATTTTCCTTAAAGAAAAGGGACAATGTATGCTGCATGGCTTTAAAATCCGATTCTCTATTCAGCAGTGTCTCATTCAACCTCCATGTCCAGTGTTTCTCCGGCAAATTAGAAAAAAGGAGCACTGCTGAAACATTGGAGTGATCAGAGACTAATTTGGCCAATATCTGTCTTCTCACAAACTTAATCCATTATAGAAAAACTATTATCCTGCTCCAACATGAGGTAAGTAGTATAGAATGAAATTGGCGACAAATGTAGACCCCGAGCAACGAAGTGGGATCCAAGTCTCCGGGACTTAGATAGTCTTGGCACACCTGGCCCTCGGCTTTCGCCCAACCTAGATTTTAGTCTTAGGGAAGCATCACCGTGCAATAACTTACAACTAGGATCACTCAACTGTCCAATTCCTTTATAATATAATCAGTCCCCCTGTTGATCTAAAAAGCTCTTGTTCCTCTTGGTCTTCTGTCTGGAAACTGTATTCCACTGCTCTTGATCCGGCAGAGATGGCCATTGATCCAGGGAATTGAACAATGCAAGCCATGATGGGGTATCCAATGGGCAATGTTTAGGAGACTCCAAACTTGCGGTAGATCTGCTTGGGTCTTGATTACGCATCTTTGGCCCTCCACCACAAAAGTGATCCCGAAAGAAAAGAGCTATCTGTACATTATTTTATGGTGCCTCAGATGTTCAGTGAGGGGACGCAGCAGGCGCCTCTTAGTAAGTGTTGAGGGCACCAGGTCCTGGAATAATAAAACCTTTACTCCATCTATGTCCAGCTCGCCTTGATCCCTCACTACTTTAAGTAATGCTGCAGGGTCCACATAGCTGAGGAGGTCACAGATAACATCCCTGGGTGAGTCTCCCTGTTTAGGTGTCGGGCACAGCGCTCTGTGGATCCTAGACTGATGGGAGGAAGAATATCTTTTTGGCTATGTCTCAAAGGTCTTCACCCTTCATCTCAGGCAAGCCTTTAATCTATATATTTTTTCTGGAGACTCCGGTTTCCTTGATTTATGGATAAGGATGTGTGCCATATTCTGCTTCACTGCTGCACCAAAGGAGATGAGGGAGGCCTGGTTGGTTTCAAGTGCCTCTACCCTATTCCCAATGTGTTGCACCTTGTTCTTAATGGCCAGCTCTTTTAGCACTGGGACCAAGGCTTGATCCAATGTTCTTTTAAGAATACTCTAAGACAGCAGGGCCAGCCTGGTCCGCTGAATCCACATCTGAGTCATCTACAACTTTGGACTCTAATAGAGGATCAGGTGCCATCTTGGACCTTTCTGTCCAAGGAGACAGCGGCTTTCACTTCCAGATTTTATCCATCTGACTGACCGCACTTCTTTTTAGGACTCTACATCTAGTCAGTAGACTTTTAGATACCTTGACGGGGCGCACGGACTCTGGTATGTTCTTGATATAAGAATATATTGGCGAAAGTCTCATTTTAATATCAGTGTGAGAGTTTAGCCATATATTGTCAATTGCATTTACCAGTGTAGTGCACCATTTTTGTAAATTTCTTATTTTTTATAAAGCCAATCACATCCACACATTTTACTATCCAGTGTAGGCTGTCTTTGTGGTACATGTGGTCCGCTGTGGGCATCCTCCATTGTATGCAAGGTTTGAAAGTATGAGCCCCCCCCCTTACCATTGAGGGCATCTCAGTCAGGAGGTCAGGGATAGGTTGAGGGAACCCTAGGTGGTGACCTGCTCCCTTTTTTCTTGCATCCAGGCTTAGTATCTCCCTTTTATCAACTATATACGGTGGGGGTTCCCCCCAACTGTAACGACATGTCCAACTAAGCCTCTCTGCTTTTTGACTTCGGAAGAGGACTCAGCATGTGTTACCTGACGTCTTCTGGCACACATGCTTATCCTCCGGAGGGAGGGTGAAAGGGGAGTTACTGGTAACGGCGCTGTTCTTGGTAACTGGTTGTTGCCGAACCGTTGCTTGTGTTGGTGTGTTCCCTCATCCGTTCTCAGTGGTTCCTTGCTCTTGGGCTGATTGCTGGCAGCATTCCTTTGGTGTGCTGGTTGGGCAGCTACTAGCAAGCATTCCCCAGAGTGTGAACTTTGTCTGAGATGGATGCAGTGTTCAGTACAGTTTCTCCTGACTGTAATCTAATCTGTGACCAGAAACAATCAACCAGATTTGTTCTAGTTGGTGCACCTCTGGCTCCCACAACCAGGCTTTAGACCCTTGCCTCACAATTTACCCTCTTACCTCATACCCACTGACAAACTTCTGATCCCACTTTTATGGAGGGACAAGACACACCCTGCTTTGAAGATGTGGATTAACAAAACCATCAGGTTAGTATTCTTGAAGAGCTGGGAGGGCAAAAACAGGGCATGTTTTCTACACATTTGACAGCCATGGCTTGTTTTTATGCAGGGAAGTCTAATAGCCTTATGTGGCCTCTTACCCCTCCTCACCATATCTTTATTTTCCCTTAGTATGCCCTTCACACTCCTTTCTCACTGCCTTTATATATTTACCTCCTGGAAGTAATCACCATTGAAGACACTAATGCAGTTTTCTGTTCTTACAGTTTGTTTATTGGTTTGTTTATAATACACCACTTACATAAAGGACAGTATACTGGTCCAGAACTCTCCAGTCAATGGTAATATGCATATGTACAGAAAATATAGGTAATAAGTATATTAAATGGAGCCTATGTTCTCTACTGGCGAACTGTATAACTATCTGGTCTTCCTTGTAACCATTGTGTTTATACAATAAAAATATTATTATAAAAAAAAGTAGACATTTGACAAAGGTCTGTGAGACAAGCCTATCTGTTCCATCAGTCTATCCCAAATACTCAGCGATGTTAGGCCAAAAGTATGTGTTGAAAGAGGAGGTATGTGGTCTGGGAGCACCCAAGGGAGTGATGGTAAGAACAATGATGTCAATGAGCTTTCAATACTCATTGTTTACTCGAAGCTTTGTGAAACCAATCTAGTCAATATAGAAGCCTTATGGCATAGGTTGTAGCCATGCTTTTGGTCTAGACAAAACTGCTAGACTAAGGCGGGATTTGGACGTACCCCAAATGAATAAAAAAAATGGGCACATGGAGGATTTTTAAAAATGCATTAGGGCTCGCAATCGAAATGGTCTTGAAGAGGTAGAGGAACCATGGTAAGATATCGATCTTAACCAAATTAATATGGCCAAACCAAGACCATTTTGACTTGTCATATGAGGTCTTTAACAGTACATTGTAGTAATGGAAGATAGTTTAAAGAATAGAGTTCAAAGCGGGTAGGTGGGACCTGAACGCCTATATATTTTATAACCTGAGCTTGCCACATAAAGGAAAAGTTAGATTTCAGTTGAGAGTCATGGGAGACAAAGAGCTAGAGCCTCTGTCTTTGTATAATGTTCAAATTACTAATGGCTCAACTTTTCGAAAAATTTCAGACAACTACTGGTTATTCATTAGTGGATTTGTAAGATATAGTAAAAGGTTGTCGGTAAGTAACCTTTGTTTTTTTCTGGCCTAGAGTTAGACCAGTAATATCCAGACAGTATGGTGACCACAAGATGTTTTATGGCAATGACAAAGAGTAATGCCTCATTCACACGTCAGTGTTTTGGTGAGTTATTTTGTGATTATCAGTGATTGTGAGCCAAAACCAGGTGAGGCTCTAAACACAGAACAGGTGCAGATCTTTCCATTAGGCCTCATGCACATGACCGTTGTTTTGGTCCACATCCGAGCCGCATCTTTTGCGGCTTGGATGCAGACCCATTTACTTCAATGGGGCCGCAAAAGATGCGGACAGCACTCCGTGTGCAAAAAATATATAATCTGTCCTATTCTTGTCCATTTTGCGGACAAGAATAGGCAGTTATATAAATGGCTGTCCATGCCGTTCTGCAAATTGCGGAACGCACCCAGACGCCATCTGTGTTTTGTGGATCAGCAATTTGCAGACCGCAAAACACACAACGGTTGTGTGCATGAGGCCTTATAACGTATGTCTGTGGAGGCTCCAATCCTGGTTTTGGCTCACAATCACTGATGGGAATCACTGACCAAAACACTGACGTGTGAATGAGGCTTAAAAGAGATGAGGGAAAACACGGTCTAGTGCCATTGGTTATATGCAAGAGGGAAGGAGCACAAAGTACCATTTATCATAATCTGTGATGGGGGGTTAGAGTATAGGGAAAATATAGTATATGTACTCCAAAATAGAACCAACGATAACGGCAACTTGCGGTATCCCGCAAAAAATAAGCCCTCACACAGCTCAGTCAAGAGAGAGAGAAAAAAAACAAGTATGGTTCTTAGAAAATGGCTGTACTACTAACCCAGAGGCTGTTCGAAAGCAACATGGCACCTATAAATATGTATGGCGGGTACCCCTGAAGGTGTTAAAAATGGGGCCTACTTGCAGGTACCATAGCCAACAGGTTTCTGGTGTTTTAAAGGGGTCCCCCGCCCCCCATGTGCCAGGCCCCTCACAGGTAATATACTTGCCCTGCACCGCCACTGCTGCTTCTCCCTGCACACGGATGAAAACATCCTGTGTTGGGGGAAAGCAGCCAATAGCAGATGGGGATGAGCCTCCCTAGCATCGTGGGTGACTCTAGGGAGGCTCGCAGACACTCGGGCTAATGCCTGCGATCATCCAGTTGCAAACAATTAAGCCTTCAGATGCCATAGTCAATTGTTACCATGGCATCAGAGGGTGGAAGAACCAGGAGCGCTGTGCTCCCGCGGCTTCAACAGCTCCCCTGCACAGCAATCGAGGCGCTGTTGGGTCGCTCTAAAAGTCCTGAAAGAAACCAGAGCTATAGTTCCTATGGGGCCCTGCACGTGGCTCCAAAGGACATAGCAAATCTGCAATGAATTGCATTAGCAACACTGCAACATTTTGTAGAAGGATTGCTTATGATCATCTAAGGCAGGCATGCTCAAGCTGCGGCCCTCCAGCTGTTACAAAACTACAACTCCCAGAATGCCCAAACAGCCTACAGCAGGGCATTGTGGGAGCTGTAGTTTTACAACAGCTAGAGGGCCGCAGGTTGAGCATGCCTGATCTAAGGTAACAAACAAAAAAAGTGCTGTTAGAAAGTACAACTCGTCCAACAAAGAACATCACTCCTCTCCCTTGAGCCCCACCGTACAGTCCCATGTAAATATCAACACTCCCCTCCACCATGCAGTCCCATGTAAATAATACTCCCCTCCAACATGCAGTCCCATGTAAATCACATCACTTCTTTCCAATACACAACCCTGTGTAAAATACCATGACTGCCCTCCATCATGCAGTCCCATGTGAATCACATCATTTCAGCTCCCTCCAATATACAACCTCATGTAAGTAACATCACTCCCCTCCACATGCAGTCCATCTAAATCGCATCACTTCCCTCACTTCAACTCCCTCCAATACACAACCCCATGTAAATAACATCACTCTCGATGGGGGCGGAGCTTGCCGATGGCTGAGTGAGACGCGTCTCGTGTGAGCTCCCGAAAGACTCCAGCCATTACTCTTTCTGCAGGACTTTAATTATTTCCAAGACCCCATGGGAGGCCGTAGGAGAGGGGCCCCGTCGACTCCTGCTCCTGCCCTGAGATCCACGAGAGCGATCACCCGCTTTTTTAACACTCCCAGCCAGTCGAGTGCTCACGGCGGGAAAATCGAGGAGCCTAAGATGGCGCAGGCAGTGAGTCAAGCGGCCGCTTCTTCCAGCAGTGCGCTGAACAACTCCGGTCAGGACGCTGTGCCTGGTAACGGGACCCCGCCGAGTAGACACTCACCTACTTCATATGCAGCGGCGGTGAGTCCGTCCTCAGCTCCCTCGTCCTCTCCTGCCCTCTTCAAGATGGTGGACGCATCCCTGAGCTCCTCACCTCAGGTTCGCAGCTCGCCAGAATCTTCACCCAGGTCAGTGACACCGCGTGGCCTGCAGAATGATGGGGATGAATGGGACTGGAAAACCCACCTCAAGTCCCTTCCCACTAAACATGAGATGGACGGGCTTTTCATGAGACTTGAGGCGTCTCACAAACAAGACATGGCGGCCCTACAGCAAGACTTACAACATGTCGGCAACAGGGTGGAGGACATAGAGTCTGCCCAGGAGCAATTTCAGGCGACAATAGATTCACACAGGCTGGTCCTGCAAGACCATACGGACCAGATCCAAGATATCCTCTCCCATCTTGAGGACATTGAAAACCGTAACAGGAGGAATAACCTCCGGATTCGGGGCCTCTCTGAGAAAATACTCCCTCAGGACCTGGAAGCCTGGGCCCTGTCCTTCTTCGGATCCATCCTACAAAGAAATCCAGATCAACATATTGAATTGGACAGGATCCACAGGGCACTGGGCCCCAAACCCAGTGACCTCACGCGTCCCCGTGACGTCATATGCAGGGTGCATTTTTTCAGGGATAAAGAGGCAATCCTGAAGGCCTACAGGAATGCGGAACATGTCCGGTCGGAGGATAAAGAGATCCTCATCCTGCCAGATTTGGCCAGACGCACCTTGCTCCTGAGAAAGGCCCTAAAACCCCTTCTTTCTGAGCTACAGAAGCGTTCCATACCGTATAGGTGGGGTTATCCTTTTCAACTAATCGCCAATAAAGATCGGAAGACGGGGTCATTCAAATCTATATCGGACCTTCCGAAATTTCTGGAAACCTTCGATCTCCCTCATCTGGACTTGCCAGAGTGGCCTAGACCTCGGGAAATCCCGGGGGCCCCACGTCGCGAGCAATGGCAGAGTGTGGCGGCTAAACCGAAGAGACCACCCAGAGATCCTCCAGCGATTGCCGATTAGCCTTTGTTTTTTCTCGCGGACTCTTGATGATGTTTAAGTGTCACCTTTGTCGCAATTGTATTACTCACCTAGTTCTCTTTCCCAGTCTTCTATATGGGTCTCATTGTGTATTTGAATTGTCCTGCACTCTTATAAGTTCACTTCCTTATGTTGCTGGAGTCTAAGATGGAGTCCACTTGGTTCTGGGCTTCTCCTTCTCCCACCTAGGGGTCTGCGGTACTTAGTACTGCCAGTGACCGTAGTCACGACCTAAGTTTTCTTCTTTTTTTTTTTTTTTTTGTTGTTTCTGTTTTTCTAGTCCTCCTTTCTTATCCCTCCCTGGAGTTTTTTCTCCTTTTTCTTTTTCTTCTGGCGGACGTTGTCGGCCTTTAGTGTGTGTCTTGTCTAGTCCTATATTCCGTGTATTTGTCCCTAGCCCCATCTGTCACCCCCCCCCTCCTGGTGTTCCTACCTACCCCTCTCCCCATACAGGCTACTGTAGAGCTACATAGAGATGACACCTCTTTCTTTCTGTACCTACAATGTTAGGGGTTTCAATGTACCACAAAAAAGGAGTCAGATCCTATACAGACTACATAGAAAAAGGGTACTGATTGCTATGTTACAAGAAACGCACTTCAAAGCTACTGCTATCCCGAAATGTGACTCTAAATATTACCCAACCTGGTTTCATGCTCCCAACCCTGAGAGAAAAGCGGCCGGGGTGTCCATTGCTTTGCATAAACACCTCCGCCACTCCGTACTGTCCTCTGAGGTGGACCCTAGGGGCAGATATCTCTTTCTAAAGATCTCGGTTGACCAATCTGTTATTTCAATTGCTAACGTTTATTTCCCCAACCAGGGTCAATCCGTATTCGGGACTAAGGTCTTGAGGAAAGTGGCTAAATTCGCGGATGGTTCCCCGATCATCGTAGGTGGCGACTTTAACTTAGTGATGGACCCGGCCCTTGACTCATCCACTGGTAAGTCCTCAGTCTCCTCGGTGTCGGTACGTCAGTTTCAAAAGGACTTAGGTGTTCTTGGTTTGGTGGATATGTGGCGGGTCCTGCACCCAGGCATCAGAGACTACACCCATTTCTCCCATAGTCATAATAGCTACGGCAGGCTGGACCATCTTTTCATATCACAGAAGCTTCTTGACCTTGATCCCAAATGCTCCATAGACAATATTGTGTGGTCCGACCACGCCCCTGTATATGGGCTACTGAAGGGTTCCACGCTAGGTAATAGGGCGTCTTCATGGCGGCTTAACGATAATCTGCTGAACGATGGGGTGTGTATGGCTGACGTCAGGAAAGCCGTGGCGGATTTCTCTGTTCATCACGAATCCGACACTACTGCTCAACCGTTAAAATGGGAAGCCCTCAAATGTGTGTTACGGGGCCTCTTTATCTCACACGGGTCGAGGTTGAAAAAAGAGCGTACCTTGAAGCTGTCCAATCTTTTCTCTGAGCTTTCTCGGAGTGAGGAGCGGAATAAGCTGTTTCCTGCGGATTCCCTGAGGGCGGACATCTCTTCCCTTCGTCAGCAGATCTTAAAGATATTAGATCAAAAATCCTTATGCGCCAGAGATAGAGTTAGACATGGTTTTTATGAATATGGAGATAAAAGCGGCCGATGGTTAGCACGGGCCCTTCATCCCAAACCCCAAACGACATACGTGCAGGCCATCAACACAAGCACAAATGGCTTGGTCCATGCCCCTTCTGCGATCTCCGCGGAATTTAAAAACTATTACTCCACCCTTTACGACCTGCAGGCCTCCCGAGATGTAGCCTCGGCACTCCCGTTGGAGGACATCCGTCATTACATTGCCTCCCACGGTCCCCGGCCCTTTGATTCGGAGATATCGTCCGACCTAGAGAGCGATTTTTCCATATCTGAAATCAAAGCAGCAATCCAAGATCTGAAAATAGGGAAATGCCCGGGTCCTGACGGGTTCACTCCCCGTTTTTACAAAGTCCTGATAGAGGACTTAGCTCCATTTTTGGCTGTGACCTTATAACTCTATTTCTGCCGAATGCCCCTTTCCGTATCAGGCCCTGCAGGCACACGTAGTAGTCATCCCTAAGCCGGGTAGAGATCATACGGTTTGTGGAAACTACAGGCCCATTTCGATTCTTAATGTCGACCTAAAAATGTATGCAAAGATATTGGCCATGCGATTGCGCCCACACATCCCTGGCAGTGTTCATAAGGAACAGGTGGGATTCGTCCCCGGCCGAGAGGCCCGTGATAATACTCTGAAGACCCTGGGGCTCATAGCCAGAGCTAGACAATATAAATCACCGCTTTGTCTTCTGTCAATTGATGCCGAGAAGGCATTTGACCGGGTGGACTGGAGGTTTCTGTCTGAAACCCTAGCCCACCTAGGCCTAGGTGTCAAGATGCTCCAGCGTGTCATGGCTCTTTATTCTACGCCATCAGCATGTGTGCGGGTCAATGGCACTCTATCATCACCGTTCCAGATTAGAAACGGAACACGCCAGGGCTGTCCCTTGTCCCCGTTTCTATATATACTGACTATGGAGTCCCTGGCCAATGCCCTTAGGGCGAACACAGCAATCAAAGGTTTTCGGATCGGACAAACTGAACATAAGCTATCGTTGTTTGCGGACGACTTGCTTTTATACCTTACGTCCCCCAGGATAGGCCTTCCGTCAGTTCTCAGGGAGTTTGGTATATTTGGACGCGTCAGTAACTTCAAAGTTAATGTACACAAGTCCGAAATTCTGAATATTAACCTTCCCCAGAGGGAAGTGCTATCCCTTGGACAATCCTTCTCCTTTAAATGGGCGGAAGATTCTATCAAATATTTGGGAGTTCACATTCCTGCCAATCCCTCGCACCTATTTAAATTGAATTATACTCCTCTCCTCAAATCCATTACAGAGAGCCTACAAAAATGGCTGCCCCTACGAATCTCCTGGTTTGGTAAAATTAACACCCTTAAAATGGATATATTGCCGCGCCTGCTATATTTATTTCAAACTATTCCTTGTAAGATCCCCCTGATCTACTTTACTCGCCTCCGGCGCTTGACCTCTCAATTCGTGTGGAAGCAGTCCAGAGCCCGGCTTGGCCATAGTCTTTTGACTCGCCCTAAAATAAAGGGAGGAACGGGTTTACCAAACTTTTTGTCTTATTACAGAGCTGCAGTTTTGAACTGCGTCTTAGATCTTTTTCACAATAAGACTACTAAGATGTGGGTGGAAATCGAGCATGTTTCGAATCCCCACCTTGCCACAGGCATATTTTGGTTGCCCCCTAACTCCCTATACAACCTCCCGTTGGCCCATTCTGATATGCTTCTCCCTACTTTAGCCGCCTCATGGATAAAGTTTGCTACCAAACTGAATTTGGCTAGGATCCCAGGTCCCCTCTCATGCTCACTGGCCATCCAGACTTACCTGTGGGGCTAAGGCAGGTTCCTGCCTTTCGTACTAACCACACATCTACTGTCAGACTGAGAGACGTCTGTTCTTCTACTGGGATACGCCCCCTTGAGGACCTATCGCACATACTCCCACCATCCCCCGGTAGATGGTTCCTTTACTTTCAGCTCAGGGGTTTTGTTGGTTCTCTGATGCCTGGTTTGCAGTCCCACACATCTTTAACAGATTTTGAAAAGCTATGTGTTGCTCAGACGGCCCCTGGCCATGCTATTTCCTTACTTTATATCATGTTGAACGCCGAGGAGACTGAGGGCAGCCAATCTGGAGATTCCTACCCCAAACTCAGGTTTATGCTTGATTGGGAGACAGAATTGGGTGAAACATTTACGGGGGATCAATGGAAACGTTCTTTGCTTCTTACGCATAAGATCTCTATATCGTGTAATCTACAAGAACTCAATTATAAAATTCTCACCAGATGGTATCGGACACCGGAAAAATTGCATAGGTTCTACCCCTCGGTTTCTGACCTATGTTGGAGATGCCATAGTGATAGGGGGACCATGACCCATATATGGTGGGGTTGTCCGAGGCTTCACCCATTGTGGATGGATGTCCTCAAACTGTATAATTTTCTATTCCGGGCCTCCATAGCATTTTCCCCTTCCATCGCTCTGCTATCTATTTTCCCGGGGCGGATCTCACATGTTAAAAAAGGTTCATTGAGGCTCTTTGTGCTGGCCATGAGACAAATTATCCCGCGTAATTGGAAGTCAACTGAGAGATTGAAAAGGGTCACCTGGGCATCGGCTCTGGATGCGCTGCTTCACACGGAAGAGATGTGTGCCTCTGATCGTAACCAGGTTCCGGCGTTTCTCCGGAGTTGGGAGCCATGGTCCAGGTTTAGATCTTCTGTTTCGTTCTCGGGTTGGGTGGCATCCGGGGTGCTCCCTGATTCCCCTCCTTAAATACTACCCAGCTATTCTCTAGCTATGCCCTACAATTTCTCCTCCCCCCCCCCCCCTCCTTTTGTGTGTCGTCCTGTCTCCCCATGTGTTTGTCTAGATGGTCTGGAATTATTGGCCCTTACATCATTTGCTTGAGGCCTTGTTGAGCCCTTCAGGGCCTATGTCTCCGCCGTCTTCTGTAAGCTGATTGTTTGCTTGCTTATACTAATACAGTTACTTCCGCAAGCCTTGTCCTTGATGCAGTTTTGCTCTTTACAGTTGCATGTCGCAATGTAACCTTGTGTGCGGTTTGTATACTGCATTGTGTGATGTTCTTTTATGAGTACAAATGATAATTATATCAATAAAATCTTATTGAACCATAAATAACATCACTCTCTTCCACCATGCAGTCCCATGTAAATAAAAAAACTCCCCTCCTTTCAAGCCCTCCACCATGCAGTCCCATGTAAAAAAAAAAAAAAAAACACCAAAAACAATCCCATGTAAAAGAAAAACCACTGCTCCCATCCCCACACACAGTTCCAACCTACAACCCTCTCTTCTCTCTCCACCAACATGCATTTTTGTTTGGTTGTGTCTAAACTCCATGGACGATATGGACCTTGTCCTTACCAGGCATGGGAAATAGCCCACTCTACATGAGCTGTCTAAACTCCATGCATGGTACGGACCTCTCGGCCCCCTAGTGGACAGGTCCGGAACAGAGAGAGTGTTTAGCCAGCTCTCACTGATTTGGCTAAACTCCATACACGGTACGGACCTGGTCCTTACCAAGTATGGGAAATAGCCCACTCTACATAAGTTGTCTATTTCCGATGCCTGGTACGGACCTCTCAGCCTCCTGGTGGTCAGGTCCGGAACTATGATGGGATTTAGCTGATATACAGTGAATTGGCTGAACTCCATAGTCTGTAAGGACCTGCTTAACCCTTTGTGGTATGGGATCAGATACAATTAATTTTGCCCAATAAAGTAAAACAGATAAGTGGTAGAAAATCTAGTTTTTATCTGTATTTCATTTTTAAGTCTTATAATAGTTTAATATCACCGTAAAACATGAATCCGTATCATGGACGCACCTCACCCCCTGAGTCCTGTGATAACAGGATTTGGGCTCAGATGATACTCCAGATAAGCCTCTAATCACTGCCAAATTTCTGCATTTAACAATTGTACAAGAAAGGCTACTTTCACACTAGTGTTTTTTGCGGATCAGTCAAACCGCATGCATCTGTCATGAATGGATCCATTTGTACTATGTCTTATCATAGGCGTGCGCAGCCTATTGCATTAGGGTGTGCACCGTAAAGCACAAACGCGTGTGTGTGTGTGTGTGTAATAAAAATATATATATATAGTTCAAGAAAAAATGGCGGCACTGGTGTTTTCAATATGGTTGCAAAAGGTAGGGTGCACGTCCCTGGAGGAATAGGCTTCTTACCCCAATTAGTAAATCCGGAAGAATGAGCGGCACTCCAATAGTAGAAAAAACAAGTGAACCTTTATTCACCCAGGTGCAACGTTTCGGCTCTGCTCTTGAGCCTTTTTCAAGCATGATATATATATAATTACAGTGGGATGCGAAAGTTTGGGCAACCTTGTTAATCGTCATGATTTTCCTGTATAAATCATTGGTTGTTACGATAAAAAATGTCAGTTAAAGGGGTTGTCCGGGTTCAGAGCTGAACCCGGACATACCCTTATTTTCACCCCGGCAGCCCTCCTGAGCCTGGCATCGGAGCATCTCATGCTCCGATGCGCTCCCGTGCCCTGCGCTAGATCGCGCAGGGCACAGGCTCTTGTGTTTACAATAACACACTGCCGGGCGGTAACTTCCGCCCAGCAGTGTGTTCGGTGACGTCACCGGCTCTGAGGGGCGGGCTTTAGCTCTGCCCTAGCCGTTTTACTGGCTAGGGCAGAGCCAAATCCCGCCCATCAGTGCCGTTGACGTCACCGGGGTTCCTGTCAGCCCCATAGAGAGCCCCGGTACGTCACCGGAACTCAGAAAAATGCCTTTGCCCTGCGCGATTTAGCGCAGGGCAAAGGAGAGCATCGGAGCATGAACTGCTCCGATGCTCATGTCAGGGGGGCTGCCGGGGTGAAAATGGAGGGATGTCCAGGTTCAACTCTGAACCTGGACAACCCCTTTAAATATATCATATAGGAGACACACACAGTGATATCTGAGAAGTGAAATTAAGTTTATTGGATTTACAGAAAGTGTGCTATAATTGTTTTAACAAAATTAGGCAGGTGCATAAATTTGGGCACCACAAAAAAGAAATGAAATCAATATTTAATAGATCCTCCTTTTGCAGAAATTACAGCCTCTAAACGCTTCCTGTAGGTTCCAATGAGAGTCTGGATTCTGGTTGTAGTGATGAGCGGGAGGTGCCATATTCGATTTCGCGAATATTCGAATGAATATTCGTGCTATATTCGTCGAAATCGAATATTCGTAATTATTCCAATTATCGCGAATAATATGCGATTTATTTTTCGCGTATTGCGATTATTTATCTTGATAGTATAAGGCAACGTTCCTATGCTAATTGACTATGGCTAGGCTAATATGTGTATTTTACGAAATTTCGTGATATTGCTCTAACTTCGTCTCTTAGAATATTACGAATATTCTAAAAGAAGAAGTTAGAGCAATATTACGAAATTTCGTAAAATACACATATAGATTGTAATTTAGCTAATATAGTGCTATAATCCCTTTTTTTTCCTCAAATCTTTTTTGCCTCTTCTGAACTTAAGTTTTGTAAAATATGTACACTATTAAAAAATATTACTATAGCAGTATATTAGCTTAAATACAATCTATGTGTATTTTACGAAATTTCATAATATTGCTCTAACTTCGTCTTTTAGAATATTCGTAATATTGCTCTAACTTCGTCTTTCAGAATATTACGAATATTCTAAAAGACGAAGTTAGAGCAATATTAAGAACATTTGCAAAAGTCGAAATTGCGATGCGAGTAATATAACACGAAATAATCGCATGAAGGTTTCAACTTAGCACTGCTATATTCCATATTCTAGCCTAATATGGAATATAGCAGTGCTAACTTAGCACAGCTATATTCCATATTAGGCTAGAATATGGAATATAGCAGTGCTAAGTTGAAATCTTCATGCGATTTATTTCGTGTTATATTACTCGCATCGCAATTTCGACTATTGCGAAATTTCGTAAAATACACATATAGATTAGATTGTAATTTAGCTAATATGGAATATAGCAGTAAGTTGAAAACGCCACTGACTGGAGCAGCCAGGAAGCCAGGAATCCAAAGGACAGGTAAGAACAACTTTAGGGAAGTGGGAAAGAAAAAAATATAATAATAAAAAAAAACAAAAAAAAAGAATATTCGATTTCGCGAATATATAGAACGATATTCTAAATATTCGCGAAATCTCGAAATTGCGATATTCGAGAAAAAATTTCGCAATTCGAATATTCGCGCTCAACACTATCTGGTTGAAGGTATTTTGGACCATTCCTCTTTACAAAACATCTTTAGTTCATTCAGGTTTGATGGCTTCCGGGCATGGACAGCTCTCTTTAAGTCACACCACAGATTTTCAATTATATTCAGGTCTGGGGACTGAGATGGCCATTCCAGAACGTTGTACTTGTTCCTCTGCATAAATGCCGTAGTGGATTTTGAGCAGTGTTTAGGGTCGTTGTCTTGTTGAAAGATCCAGCCCCGACGCAGCTTCAGCTTTGTCACTGATTCCTGGACATTGGTCTCCAGAATCTGCTGATACTGAGTGGAATCCATGCGTCCCTCAACTTTGACAAAATTCCCAGTCCCTGCACTGGCCACACTGCACTGGCCACACAGCCCGACAGCATGATGGAACCACCACCATATTTTACTGTAGGTAGCAGGTGTTTTTCTTGGAATGCTGTGTTCTTTTTCCTCCATGCATAACGCCCCTTGTTATGGCCAAATAACTCAATTTTAGTTTCATCAGTCCACAGCACCTTATTCCAAAATTAAGCTGGCTTGTCCAAATGTGCTTTAGCCCACCTCAAGCGGCACTTTGTGCTGTGGGCGGAGAAAAGGCTTCCTCTGCATCACTCGCGCATACAGCATCTCCTTGTGTAAAGTGCGCTGAATGGTTGAACGATGCACAGTGACTCCATCTGCAGCAAGAAGATGTTGTAGGTCTTTGGTGCTGGTTTGTGGGTTGACTCTGACTGTTCTCAACATTCGTCACTTCTGTCTATCCGAGATTTTTCTTGGTCTGCCACTTCGAGCCTTAACTTGAACTGAGCCTGTGGTCTTCCATTTCCTGAATATGTTCCCAACTGTGGAAACAGACAGCTGAAATCTCTGAGACAGCTTTCTGTATCCTTCCCCTAAACCATGATGGTGAACAATATTTGTCTTCGGGTCATTTGAGAGTTGTTTTGAGACCCCCATGTTGCTACTCTTCCGAGAAAATTAAGAGGAGGGAAACTTACAATTTACCCCCTTAAATACTCTTTCTCATAATTGGATTCACCTGTGTATGTAGGTCAGGGGTCACTGAGCTTACCAAGCCAATTTGAGTTCCAATAATTAGTTCTAAAGGTTTTGGAATCAATAAAATGACAACAGTGCCCAAATTTATGCACCTGCCTAATTTAGTTTAAACAATTATAGCACACTTTCTGTAAATCCAATAAACGTCATTTCACTTCTGAAATATCACTGTGTGTGTCTCCTATATGATATATTCAACTGACATTTTTTTATCGTAACAACCAACGATTTATATAGGAAAATCATGACCATTAACAAGGTTGCCCAAACTTTCGCATCCCACTGTGTGTGTGTGTGTGTGTGTGTGTGTGTGTGTGTATATATATATATATATATATATATATATATATATATATATATATATATATATATAGTACAGACCAAAAGTTTGGACACACCTTCTCATTCAAAGAGTTTTCTTTATTTTCATGACTATGAAAATTGTAGATTCACACTGAAGGCATCAAAACTATGAATTAACACATGTGGAATTATATACATAACAAAAAAGTGTGAAACAACTGAAAATGTCATATTCTAGGTTCTTCAAAGTAGCCACCTTTTGCTTTGATTACTGCTTTGCACACTCTTGGCATTCTCTTGATGAGCTTCAAGAGGTAGTCACCTGAAATGGTTTTCACTTCACAGGTGTGCCCTCTCAGGTTTAATAAGTGGGATTTCTTGCCTTATAAATGGGGTTGGACCATCAGTTGCGTTGTGGAGGTCAGGTGGATACACAGCTGATAGTCCTACTGAATAGACTGTTAGCTGCTTTTTTCTTGCCATAATACAAATTCCAAATAGTCTATTCAGTAGGACTATCGGCTGTGTATCAACCTGACTTCTCCACAACGCAACTGATGGTCCCAACCCCATTTATAAGGCAAGAAATCCCACTTGATGAGCTTCAAGAGGTAGTCACCTGAAATGGTTTTCACTTCACAGGTGTGCCCTCTCAGGTTTAATAAGTGGGATTTCTTGCCTTATAAATGGGGTTGGGACCATCAGTTGCGTTGTGGAGAAGTCAGGTTGATACACAGCCGATAGTCCTACTGAATAGACTATTTGGAATTTGTATTATGGCAAGAAAAAAGCAGCTAACAGTCTATTCAGTAGGACTATCAGCTGTGTATCCACCTGACCTCCACAACGCAACTGATGGTCCCAACCCCATTTATAAGGCAAGAAATCCCACTTATTAAACCTGAGAGGGCACACCTGTGAAGTGAAAACCATTTCAGGTGACTACCTCTTGAAGCTCATCAAGAGAATGCCAAGAGTGTGCAAAGCAGTAATCAAAGCAAAAGGTGGCTACTTTGAAGAACCTAGAATATGACATTTTTAGTTGTTTCACACTTTTTTATGTATATAATTCCACATGTGTTAATTCATAGTTTTGATGCCTTCAGTGTGAATCTACAATTTTCATAGTCATGAAAATAAAGAAAACTCTTTGAATGAGAAAGTGTGTCCAAACTTTTGGTCTGTACTGTGTGTGTGTATATATATATATATATATATATATATATATATATATATATATATACACACACAAATATCCACAGATCCTCCCTAACAGTGTGTCAATTTTGATTGTACTAACCTGATACTTAAAAGACAAGCTTTCAAGAGTTTTCCTTTCTTCCTCGGTACGCTTGAGTATTTAGAAACAATCTATTCCTAAGGGTGGGTTCACATCTGCGTTATCCCATTCTGTTATATGTTCCATTTCAAACTGAATATAACGGAATGGCCAGATGGAATGCAAAACGGAAACCTTTAAGAAGCATTCTGTTTTGCTCTGTCCTAATAGAAGTTTATGAGAAAGCATAACGGATCTGTCTAGGTCCCCTTATGCAAGACGGAAAACAAAGTCCTGTCGACAGGACTTTGTTTTCCATCTTGCATAACGGGAACCAGACGGATCCGTTTTGATTCCCATAGACTTCTATTAGGTCGGAGAGCAAACGAAAAGCCTCCTGCAGAGTCCGCACTGTACGAGAGAGAGATGGCTGTGGCTGTGAAGGGAAAAGTTCTAGAGCACACAATGACTGCCCCAGAGTCTTTCTGCTGCCTGACCAACCGTATGCTTCCACAGCGCCAGCCAGCCTGCAGGACATCAGAGAGGCCTGGGGTCCACATTACAGCATCAATACATTTACATTTATTAATTATCAAAAAGCATCATACATAACTAAAAAAAAAACAATTTTTTACTGTCCCTTTAAGCAAAAGCTAGAATATAATAAAAGACAAAAACAGACATTAAACTACATTTATAATCAAACAATTTACTTACAAAAGAAGTAATGGGGGCATCTGTGGATGACACACTGTTATGGAGGCATCGTGGATGACACACTGTTATGGGGGCATCTGTGGATGACACACTGTTATTAACAGTGCGTCATCCACAGATCACCTCCCATAAAAGTATCATCCACATATCCCCCTCATAACAGTGTAATTCATAGATCCCCCATAAAAGGTGATATTCATATTGCACACAGATGCCCCCATAACAGTGTCATCCACAGATATCCCCTTAACAGTCTATTAAGGGGATATCTGTGGATGACACTGTTATGGGGGGCCAGGGGGGATCTGTGGATGACACATATATAGCAGCATCTTGTTCAATATATGTCATCATCCACAGATCCCCCCATAAGTGTCCCTGACAGTGACACCCCAACGGGGGGTGGAGGCTGGCAACTATTGTAAAACCCCGCTGTGTTCCTTATGTAAAGTGTTGTTAAACTTGTGCCAAGTTGTACTACTAGTACTATCTAATCTATTACTAACTTCCTTGGACAGGACTCCAGCTGGTATTCAGTTTTTCTTTTTGACACAATCACCATATTCACTGGGCATGGGCACTGGGCGAGCAGGCAGGCTCTTCAAATATTCAAACTAGGCCGGCGGCAGCGTAACGTGACGTCACTCACACCGTCACGCCGCACGCCCCTACTCCTCCCACTTTATTAACCCCTTAAGGACCAGGCTCATTTTCACCTTAAGGACCAGGCCATTTTTTGCAAATCTGACCAGTGTCACTTTAAGTGCTCATAACTTTAAAATGCTTTGACTTACCCAGGCCGTTCTGAGATTGTTTTTTCGTCACATATTGTACTTCATGACACTGCTAAAATTGGGTAAAAAAAGTTAATTTATTTGCATAAAAAAATACATTTTTTACCAAAAATTTTGAAAAATTAGCAAATTTCAAAGTTTCAGTTTCTCTACTTCTGTAATACATAGTAATACCCCCAAAAATTGTGATGACTTTACATTCCCCATATGTCTACTTCATGTTTGTAGCATTTTGGGAATGATATTTTATTTTTTGGGGATGTTACAAGGCTTAGAAGTTTAGAAGCAAATTTTGAAATTTTTGAGACATCTTCAAAATCCCACTTTTTATGGACCAGTTCAGGTTTGCAGTCATATTGTGAGGCTTAGATAATAGAAACCTCCCAAAAATGACCCCATTCTAGAAACTACACCCCTCAAGGTATTCAAAACTGTTTTTTCAAACTTTATTAACCCTTTAGGTCTTCCACAAGAGTTAATGGCAGATGGAGAAACAATTTTGAAATTTCTATTTTTTGGAAAATTTTCCAATATAATCAATTTTTTCCAGGAGTAAAACAAGGGTTAACTGCCAAACAACACTCAAAATGGGTTGCTCTGATTCTGTAGTTTGCAGAAACACCCCATATGTGGTCGTAAACTACTGTTTGGCCGAACGGGAGCACATAGAAGAAGGGGAACACCATATGGGTTTTGGAAGGCAGATTTTGCAGGACTGGTTTTGTTTATACCATGTCCCATTTGAAGCCCCCTGTTGCACCCCTAGAATAGAAATTTCAAAAAAGTGACTCCATCTAAGAAAGTACACCCCTCAAGGTATTCAAAACTGGGTTTACAAACTTTGTTAACCCTTTAGGTGTTCCACAAGAGTTAATGGCAGATGGAGAAACAATTTTTAAATTTCTATTTTTTGGAAAATTTTCCAATATAATCAATTTTTTCCAGGAGTAAAACAAGGGTTAACTGCCAAACAACACTCAAAATGGGTTGCCCTGATTCTGTCGTTTGCAGAAACACCCCATATGTGGTCGTAAACTACTGTTTGGCCGAACGGTAGCACATAGAAGGAGGGGAACACCATATGGGTTTTGGAAGGCAGATTTTGCAGGACTGGTTTTGTTTATACCATGTCCCATTTGAAGCCCCCTGTTGCACCCCTAGAATAGAAATTTCAAAAAAGTGACTCCATCTAAGAAAGTACACCCCTCAAGGTATTCAAAACTGGGTTTACAAACTTTGTTAACCCTTTAGGTGTTCCACAAGAGTTAATGGCAGATGGAGAAACAATTTTTAAATTTCTATTTTTTGGAAAATTTTCCAATATAATCAATTTTTTCCAGGAGTAAAACAAGGGTTAACTGCCAAACAACACTCAAAATGGGTTGCCCTGATTCTGTCGTTTGCAGAAACAGCCCATATGTGGTGGTAAACTACTATTTGGCTAAACGGCAGGACATAGAAGAAGGGGAACGTCATATGGTTTTTGGAAGGCAGATTTTGCTGGACTGGTTTATTTACACCATGTACCCTTTCAAACCCCCTGATGCACCCCTAGAGTAGAAACTCCATAAAAGTGACCCCATCTAGGAAACTACGGGATAAGGTGGTTGTTGTTTTGGGACTATTTTTGGGGTAAATTAGATTTTTGGTTGCTCTATATTACTCTTTTTTGAGGCAATGTAACAAAAAAATTAAATTCTAAAATTGTTTCTACATTCGCTATTTAGTTTTGTGGAACACCTAAAGGGTTAACATAGTTTGTAAAGTAACTTTTGAATACCTTGAGGGGTGTAGTTTCTTAGATGGGGTCACTTTTTTGGAGTTTCTAGTCTAGGCTACATCAGGGGGGGCTTCTAATGGGACATGGTGTAAAAAAAAAAATGTCCATCAAAATCTGCCTTCCAGAAACCGTATGGAGTTCCCTTCGTTCCATGCCCTGCCGTGCGGCTATATAGCCATTTACGACCACATATGGGGTGTTTCTGCAAACTACAGAATTGGGGCAATAAATGTTTAGTTTTGTTTGGCTGTTAACCCTTGCTTTATTACCGGCAAAATGGATTTAAATTGAAATTTTGCCCAAAAATAGGTATTTTGGCACCGTTTTTATTTTATATTTTTAACACCGTTCATCCGAGGCGTTTGGTAAAAAGTTATTTTTATAGCGACGACTTTTACGCACGCGACGATGCCCAATATGTATGGCTCTCAGACTTTAGAGACACTAAGCAGGCATCCTAAAACTGCAGCCCTCCAGATGTTTTAAAACTACAATTCCCACCATGCCCTGATGATGGCTGTAGGTTTGTCTGGGCATGCTGGGAGTTATAGTTTTACAACATCTGGAGGGCCGCAGTTTGAGGATGCCTGCACTAAAACTAATATTTTTTGGGGAAAGAAAAATTGTTTTCGTGTCTCCAAAGTCTGAGAGCCATAGTGTTTTATGTTCTCTAGTGAACTGTTGGGGATTATAAAAATTTAGTACTCCATGGAAGTGTGATACTCCCTGAAGCAATCGATAATGCAGAGGCCCGGATGATCGGGGCACGTGTCACATTGAGTAGTGGTGTCCTTCCGTATCCCCCTCTTGTGACACACTCTGCACTTTTTTTGGGTTCGTCCCTTCTTTCCAGTATGGGGGACCACACCTGGAAAGTGTTGGCCAGGGACGATCCGGGCGCCTCCAGTTCCCGAGGTACTCCGGCCTGCTCTTTCCCGGTCCGAAAAGATCAGGTCCTTGAGGACTGCCTCATAGAATTGGAGGAATGTCCCTGTGCTGCCAGCGCTTCGGGATAGTACAAAAGAGTTGTACATGGCAACCTGCACCAAGTAGACCGCAACTTTTTTGTACCATGCCCGGGTTTTGCGCATGGCGTTATATGGCGTGAGGACTTGATCAGAGAGATCAACTCCTCCCATATACCGATTGTAGTCGACGATACAATCGGGCTTGAGGACCGTTGCCGCGGTACCTCGCACAGGGACTGGGGTGGTGCTGTTACCGTGGATTGTGGACAGCATAAGGACATCCCTCTTGTCCTTATACCTGACCAGCAACAGGTTTCCACTGGTAAGTGCACGGGTCTCACCCCTGGGGATAGGTACCTGGAGGGGGTAGGCAGGGAGGCCGCGTTGATTTTTCCGCACGGTCCCACAAGCGAACGTGGATCTGGCGGCAAGGGACCTGAACAAGGGAATGCTGGTATAAAAGTTATCCACGTACAAGTGGTAACCACTATCCAGCAGTGGGTACATAAGGTCCCACACGAGTTTCCCGCTAACACCCAGAGTGGGGGGACATTCTGGGGGTTGAATACGGGAATCTCGCCCCTCGTACACACGAAATTTGTAAGTGTACCCTGAGGTACTCTCACAAATTTTGTATAGATTCACGCCATACCTCGCCCGCTTTGTGGGAATATATTGGCGGAAACTGAGTCTCCCCTTGAACGCAATGAGAGACTCATCAACCGCGACCTCCCTTCCAGGTACGTAGGCCTGCTGAAATGTGGCCCCAAAGTGATCGATGACCGGCCGTATCTTATACAGCCGGTCATAGGCAGGATCACCTCGGGGTGGACATGCTGCATTATCGGAATAATGCAGACATTTCCGGATGGCCTCAAACCGGTGACGTATCATGACCATACTGTACAGTGGGGTCTGGTACAGGACGTCCCTACTCCAGTATTGCCTGACACTGGGTTTTTGGACTAGACCCATATGCAGCACGAGGCCCCAAAATGTCCTCATTTCGGCTGCACTGACCGGCGTCCAGCCACCGGGTCTAGCCAAAACTGAGCCTGGGTTTTGAGCGACGAACTGTTGGGCGTACAGATTCGTCTGCTCCACCATCAAATTCACCAGTGGGTTACTGAAAAAAAAACTAAAATAGTCTATTTCAGTAAACCCCACTGTGGGAATCTGGATTCCAGGATTGCCAGCGAAATCCGGAATCTCAGGCTCAAAGTCCACTGGGGGACACCAGCTAAGTTCATCGGCAGGGGGCTCCGGTGGACTTATTTGGTGGGCCGGGAAACCAGTACGAACCCCAGGGCGGCTCGTACTAGGGTGGGCCACAGGATCCCTAGCATGTGCGGCCCCTGGCTCCGCCTGGCGGCGTCTCCGCCGCCTTGGTGGCTCATCGTCATCCGATGATGAGGAGGATGCGGATGATAAAAGGAATGTGGGGTCATCCTCATCCTCACTGGGGCTCTCAGAGTCGGAGGCAATCTGGGCATATGCCTCCTCGGCCGAGAACACCCGGCGGGCCATGGGTGTGTGTGCGTGTAGGTGTGCGTGTGTGGAAAACTTTATTATATGTGCGTGTGTGTGGGGGCAACGGGTGTTCGCGTACTAAAAAAGGCAAGAAAAAAAGGGCAAGTGTTAGGAAAAAAAAAAGTTAAAACTTGCTGATCAGCGGTACAACGCTGATCAGCGGTGGGGCGGGCGATGCGCTAACAGTGGACGGACGCTAAAAAGTGTCGGCCAGTCAGCGCACGCAGAAAAAAAAAAGTGGTGGGGGGCGCTGGTGGGGGGCTGGTGGGGGTGGGGGGGGCGGCAAGTGGCAGGGGGGGTCGGGGTTAGGGTTAGATGGATAGATGGAAGTTTGGAAGTTTGGAATAAAAGTACTTTTTTTTTTTTTTTTTTCCTAACTTACTTTTCCCTTCTTTCCCTGCCTAACGGTGCCTCTCCCTCACTGACCCTAACCTACCTGGGTGGCGATGGGTGCAGGAGGGTGATGGATGCCGATTAGGGGGACACAGGAGCTGGTGCTGGACGATGCTGCACGGTCAGGGTGCTGGACAGGAAGAGGAGGGGAGAGAGGAGCGCAGGAAGTTTGAATCTCGCGCCTCTCTCCCCTGCACCAATCAGCACCCTGGACAGCAGTGTTCAGCACCAGGGCCAGCACCGCCTCCTCAAATTCTCGGACTGCGATTGGTGGTGTAAAATTACGCCACCGATCGCAGTCTTTTTCCGGTTCATCGGGTCACAGGACACCCGAATGGACTGGAAACGCAGAAAACCGCAGGTCTGAATTGACCTGCGGTTTTCTGCGATCGCGGATACGGGGGGGTCCAATGACCCCCCCCTGCGTTGTTACGGGATGCCGGCTGAATGATTTCAGCCGAAATCCCGTTCCGATTAACCCCCGCGGCGCCGGAATTACATTTTTAAGTCAGGACGTACCGGTACGTCCTCGGTCCTTAAGGACTCGGGAAATAGGGCGTACCGGTACGTCCTCGGTCCTTAAGGGGTTAATGAAGCAGGCGGAGAAGGCGCGTCGGAGTGAGTGAAGTTACGCGGCCGGCCGCAGGAGCAGTGAGCAGTCGTATAAGCAGATGTATGTCATTAAAGCTGTCCAGGGCTGGCAGCCGGGGCTCAAGTGGCAGGCGGCAGTACAGGAGGCGGAGCACAGGGGTGTGATTAGGGTGTGCCCAGGCACACCCCGTGTGTACGCCTATGTGTCTTATATAGCCACAACAGATCCGTCTCTAAAACCATTGAAAGTCAATGGGGGACGGATCAGTTTTCTATTGTGTCTGAGAAAATGGATCCGTCCCCATTGACTTACATTGTGTGTCAGGATGGATCCGTCTTGCTCCACACCACATTGCGGACAGAAAAACGCAGCTTGCAGCGTTATTCTGTCCACGATGGGAGTGCAACCAAACGGAACGGAATGAGAAGTAAAAATAGGCACTCACCATCCGTATAGTGAATTCTAATTTAAAGATACATTTATTGAAACATACACTCACCTAAAGAATTATTAGGAACACCTGTTCTATTTCTCATTAATGCGATTATCTAGTCAACCAATCACATGGCAGTTGCTTCAATGCATGTAGGGTTGTGGTCCTGGTCAAGACAATCTCCTGAACTCCAAACTGAATGTCAGAATGGGAAAGAAAGGTGCCCCCTAGGCCCCTTAGTGCCAATTGGTTTAAATGCCACGGGCTACCTGAGCAGTTCTGAAGGCAAAAGGGGGTCCAACACCGTATAAGTATGGTGTTCCTATTAATTCTTTAGGTGAGTGTATATTTAAAATATTAAAAATAAGGACAAAACGACCAGACAAAGCAATTAAAAACAACTCAAAATACCCCCTAAAAATAAAAATATATCCTGAAGGTATGATTATTGTCACAAGTTATAGAAGTTGATATACCGGATAATATACACTCACTGTAGTTGGTGGTTAGCTGTTAATTAGCGTTTTTTATTTATTTATAATCTTTATTTTTTTATTTTTTAAAGAGGGCATACAATATTACAACATACAAAAGAAAAAACATATATAAAACTCTGGCTATAAACTTTCTACGTTATTTCAAGGTATGCTACTTTACAAATACGACACATAGATAACCAGAGCCTTCAACCAACCCTCACCCTCTCCCACCCACCCTATCCACATTGTCTCAGAGGTCCAGGGAATTCCCTCATCGGGGAAAATGCACTATACGGAAAAAAAAATAATGGAAAAATACACCAAGTGTATACTACAACTAACAACAAGTTGACCCACTACTAGGGCCAAAGAACCCACGTTTTCTCCCACTTAATTTTCTGTAGATTTTCTTGGATAGCATACGGTATCTCTCAAAATTCTTAACCTTGCAGACTAGTTGAAACCACTCTGCAACATCCGGAGACTTACTTGAAGTAGCAGAGCCTTTGTCCCAAAGGTATTTTCTAGTCCCCTAGTATCATAAAGGGGGGAACGCAATACCGCAGATGTAATATCCCTAGTATATTTATCAAGGGAGCGGCTATCGAGCTCCTTAAAATTTTTCCCCCAATAGGTCTAAATAATCAGACAGGGCCAAATTAGGTGGAAGAAATCCACACACTCACCATTACACTTCCGGCATTTATATGATGAGCTTTTATCAAACATAGCAAGATTCAACGGTATGTAATATAACCTATGCAGGATTTTAAACTTAATTAGTCTATGGTTACTCAACATGGTTTCCTAATATTTTTAGAGATAATCTCCCAATGAAGTGCGCTATTATTCCCTATATCTTGACCCCATTTTGATTCACTTTTAAACTTAGTTATTTTACCTAATTCTTTCCTAATTTTACTATATATTTGTGAAATAGACACCCTATTATATTTCAAATTATAACACCGATCCATAAAATCATGGGGTTTAATGAGAGGATTTTTTATCTTTAGTGCTTACAAAAGCGTGTTTTAACTGAGCATATTTATATTTAACTATAGTGTTAATAATTTTATCCCCAAAAATATCCTCTAAACTGCTAATGTGACCTATATAAACAATTTGCTCAACTCTAATAATTCCAATTTTTTCCCAAAACTTGGGATCCTCTCTCATGATAAATTCCCTAAAATTACAATTATGCCATAAAGGAGTGAAATTAAGTGTGTGGGAGATTCCTAAAATAGATGTTAATTTATTCCATACTAATTGCATTGTGTGACTAATAAAACATCCCCCCCCCCCGTGAACCCAAATATCCAGTTTCTAAAACAGTAAATACATCTCGCTTTTCAGCATACTCTCTAATGAGCTGAGGGAATATTCTATCCAAACCATTTAAATACCTGAGCTGACCTGAGTCGCTAAATAATAACCTTGTATATAGGGAAGAGATAAACCACCATCCTCCTCTGAGAGCCAGAGATAATTCTGTTTAATTCCAGACTCTCTTCCTGTCCCAAATTAGATCATTTAAAAGTCTCTCCAAAAGTTTAAAAAGAGAGTCATCGATCCAAGTGGGACAGGAAGTTATTTTATGAAGTATCTGTGGGAGCAGGATCATTTTAATCATCTGCTTGACTCAGCGTCAGTTTTTGCCAAACACGCACTTTACTTTTTACTTTATCTATCACTGGAATAATATTCAATTTGGTATAATCCTGCAAGGATGGACTGATCCTGATCCCCCAGATACTCAAAGGAGTATGTGACCGATAAAGATCTGACCTCAGTACTTTGATCGGGGGACATCTATTTACGGGAGGCAGTGCAGATTTCAACCAATTAACCTCATATCCTGAAGAAGAACCAAATTCATTAATTACTTTCATCACATGGGGCAGCACTGCATAACGATCTTTTAAGAAAATAATGACATCATCTGCATACAGGCTGATTTTGTCCTGCATGGATTCCACTATTCTGGATATCTTTTGAACATTTGCAATACATTCGGCCTATTATTTATGAACTGTGTTACTATTACTATTTCTTATTTTTGCTACAACGTTTATAGAGGCTACACCATTATGCCATTCAGAGGAAATAGAGTATATATACTAATTTAACTCTAATTAACAGCTAACCACCAACGTCAGTGAGTGTATCTTATCCGGTATATCAACTACTATAACTTGTGACAATAATCATACCTTCAGGATATATATATTTTTTTTTAGGGGGTATTTTAAGTTGTTTTGCTTTGTCTTAGTCGTTTTGTCCCTATTTTTAATATTTTAAATATATGTTTCAATAAATGTATCTTTAAATTAGAATTCACTATACAGATGGTGAGTGCCTGTTTTTACTTCTTAAAAATATCTATACTATATTCCCAGTGACTGGGTGAGTCACCAAAAACAGAGCACCTCTACCATAGTTTAAGGAAGGGTGAGCCACTATATTTACTATATATATTTCTAGTGTGAAAGTAGACAAAAATAAATGATGGGCGCAAATTTTCCATTTGTCAAGAGTTATCAGTGAACTGTTCGCACCAAAGTATACATTCAGATTGCAAGACTTTGTCAATGACCTGTGATTTTACTGCCATTATTGTTAAAGGAAAGTTTAAGATGTAGCCCCATCATACACATAATGGAGGTCCTGTTCACTAATGGAATCCATACCCCAGACGGACCTTTTCTATGTGTTATCTACAGAGAAGTTTTCCTGCTGCTGAGGTCAACTTCAGGCATGGAGTTTAGCCTGCTCACAGTGTACTATCTATTTCCCATACCCCAGATGGACCTTTTCTATGTATTAACTACAGAGAAGTTTTCTTGCTGGTGAGGTCCTCTTCAGGCATGGAGTTTAGCCTGCTCACAGTGTACTGTCTATTTCCCATACTCCAGACCGACCTTTTCTATATGTTATATACAGACAGGTGCGAATTGGCCATAGACGTTACAGGGAAATTTCCCAGTGGGCCAATGCCCAGGGGGGATTGCCAGTGGAAGTTTGTGGGGATGTATTTTGTGATGGACTGTGGTATTTGGCTCTGTTGGGGTGATATAATGTGCCACAATATAGTATTGGTGGCCTTGCCTTCCATAAATTTGGACCCAACTACAAAACGGGGCCACTTTTATTATTTTTTCCAGGTCCGCTTTAAAGGGATTCTGTCACCAGGTTTCACCCCATCCAGATAAAAATATGGTTATGTTCAGGGAGCTTTAACCATTCCTAATGTGGTCTTATAAATGTAATCTGTAGGCTCATTTTGCTAAAAAAACGCTATTACTAACCTGTCATTCATAAAAATAAGGTGCCCGAGGGGATGTAAATGGCTCCAAGCTGCTGCCCGCACCTGCTGCCGTTCGTGCCCAGCGCCGCCTCATAATCTTCTGTGACGCCTCCTGCTCTCTCTCCCTCTCCCCCCTCCTCCTGCTGCTGTAAGGTTGCTGTGACGTCTCCTGCTCTCCCTCCCTCCCCCCTCCTCCTGCTGTGACGTCTCCTGCTCTCCCTCCCTCCCCCCTCCTCCTGCTGTAAAAACATTGCAATGTTACAGCAGGAGGAGGGGGGAGGGAGGGAGAGCAGGAGACATCACAGCAGGAGGAGGGGGGGAGGGAGAGCAGGAGACATCACAGCAATCTTACAGCAGCAGGAGGAGGGGGGAGGGAGGGAGAGAGGAGGCGTCACAGAAGATTATAAGGCGGCGCTCGGTACGAACGGCAGCAGGTGCGGGCGGCAGCTTGGAGCCATTTACATCCCCTTGGGCACCTTATTTTTATGAATGACAGGTTAGTAATAGCGTATTTTTAGCAAAATGAGCCTACAGATTACATTTATAAGACCACATTAGGAATGGTTAAAGCTCCCTGAACATAACCATATTTTTATCTGGAGGGGGTGAAACCTGGTGACAGAATCCCTTTAAGTTTCCAGTCCGTCCCTGTATACAGAGAAGTTTTCCTGCTACTGAGGTCTTCTTCAGGCATGGTTTAGCCTGCTCACAGTGAACTGTCTATTTTACATACCCTAGACGGAACTTTTCTATGTGTTATCTTCAAAGAAGTTTTCCTGCTGGTGAGGTCCTCTTCAGGCATGGGCAGGAGCATTGCCAGGTCAAAACATTCGGAGCTTGAGCCCCAGATGTTTTGTCCAGGGCCCCCAATGTTATGGCAACTGCAGGGCATAGTGTGATACATTAAAGGGGTTTTATCATCTAAGACAATGGAGGCATATCGCTAGTATTTCTGATGAGTCCAGATTTACACTGTTCCAGAGTGATAGGCACATCAGAGAAAGAAGAGAGGCAGATGAAGTGATGCACCCATCATGCCTAGTGCCTACTGTACAAGCCTGTGGGGGCAGTGCTATGATCTGGGGTTGCTGCAGTCGGTCAGGTCTAGGTTCAGCAACAGTATGTGCTCCAAGAATGAGGTCAGCTGACTACCTGAACATACTGAATGACCAGGTTATTCCATCAATGGATTTTTTCTTCCCTGATGGCACGGGCATATTCCAAGATGACAATGCCAGGTTTCATCGGGCTCAAATTGTGAAAGAGTGGTCCAGGGAGCATGAGACATCATTTTCACACATGGATTGGCCACCACAGAGTCCAGACTTTAGCTCCATTGAGAATCTTTGGGATGTGCTGGAGAAGGCTTTGCTAAGCAGTCAGACTCTACCATCATCAATGCAAGATCTTGGTGAAAAAATGAATGCAACACTGGATGGAAATAAATCTTGTGACATTGCAGAAGCTTTTCGAAACAATGGCAAAGAGAATGCATGCCGTAATCAAAGCTAAAGGTGGTCCAACAAAATATTAGAGTGTGAGACCTTTTATTTTTTTGGGTGGCGACTTTTTTTTTTGGAACAGGCAGTGTAATACAGGGTGGGCCATTTATATGGATACACCTTAATAAAATGGGAATAGTTGGTGATATTAACTTCCTGTTTGTGGCACATTAGTATATGTGAGGGGGGAAACTTTTCAAGATGGGTGGTGACCATTAGACTTTTATCTTTGGGGTCATCTGAAGGCAATTGTCTATGCTGTGAAGATACGAGATGTGCAGCACCTGAAACTAAGGATACTGGAAGCCTGTGCTAGCGTTTCTCCTGCGGTGTTGCTATCAGTGTGTGAAGAGTGGGAGAAGAGGGTTGCATTGACAATCCAACACAATGGGCAGCACATTGAACACATTTTATAAGTGGTCAGAAACTTGTAAATAACTCATGAAAGAATAAACTTGCGTTAAAACCAAGCACACCATTGTTTTTCTTGTGAAATTCCCAATAAGTTTGACGTGTCACATGACCCTCTTCCTATTGAAAAAACAAAAGTTTGATTCAAAATGGCCGACTTTAAAATGGCCGGCATGGTCACCACCCATCTTGAAAAGTTTCCCCCCTCACATATACTAATGTGCCACAAACAGGAAGTTAATATCACCAACCATTCCCATTTTATTAAGGTGTATCCATATAAATGGCCCACCCTGTAGATTAATTGAATAACAAATAAACAGCTTATTTAGGGGGTAAGAAGGAACGAAAGAAAGACAGAAGAGAATTATTAAATAAAAAAATGGACCCTAAGCAAAATAGGCGCTCAGCCGACTTCTCTGGGGTGAAATCGGCCCCGAAATCCCTTGACATGGCGAAAATAGGTCAGTTTTTGATGTCTCCAAAGATTACTACGAGAGCAGGACAAAAAGGGCTACAGGATAATAGCTCTAAAGGAAATAATAATTCTGTGGTTATGGAGGAGGAACTACTGAAAGAACTCTCTCAACCTCAGGGGACAGAGAGGGTGGAGGAAGGAGAATTATCTAATGCTGATTCTTCCTTGTTAAAATAAATATTGCTGGCATCAGACATTTAAGGCAATACCTAACACGTTTACCTACGTTGGTAGTCCATTCCTCATTTGAAAAGTTGGTTATGCAGATTAAAGATCCAAGAGGGAAAGTCTCCAAACTATATGAGATTTTAATGTCTGCATCTAAAATAGACAGTCCAACCTTTCTACAATGGGAATCAGATTTACAAATCAAGTTTTCACCAGTTGAGAAGAGACTCGCTTTGCTCTCCCCGACTAGGGTGTCCAGGTGTGTCAAGGTACAAGAAAATAGTTATAAAGTCCTAACTAGGTGGTATTTTACACCCCAAAGACTCCACCGTATGTTCCCTGCTACTACCAACCCCTTGTGTTGGAGGTGTAACAAAGAATTGAGTACTCATGCACACATTTGGTGGACTTGTGACAAAGTAGCGCCCTTTTGGAAAGCAGTGTGTGGAGTTTTATCAAAAGTGAGTGGGACGCACATCCCTGTGACTCCGAAACTTTGCCTGTTTGGTTTGTATAATGCTATAAAAGGTCCAAAGAACATGAGAATTTTGTGTGCGGCTTTGCTGGCCTCAGCTAGACTTCTCATTGCGACATGCTGGAAACAGCAGGAAATACCTCCAACCCAGAAATGGTTTGTCAAATGTGACCAGATATGTAGACTTGAACAGATAGTGCATTGGGAATCTGGATCCCCACTTAAATTTGAGGCTATCTGGAACCCCTGGAGATCTTATAGACGATTTACTTTAGATTGATTACATTTGGATAAGCAAATACTAAGTATACTTGAACAACGGCCCTTACATGGTGTTGAGCAAATCTGAGTTCATATGGATGAGACTTACAGAAAGTAAAATTATAGCATCTGACTGTCCTTAACATGGTGAAGTTCTAAGGTTAATGAGAATACCTTATGCACCAATTATTTGCTTTACCCCCCCCTTGTACTCTTCCTTTATCTTACCACACCCCACCTACCCGTGTATGTCTACTACTTGTTTTGTATGTGGTTATTTACTTATTAGTCTAAATGTATGTGGTGATCCGTTCCACGTACTTGGATATGTTACCAGACTATTGACGATGTCATAGAGATATCCTGATACGCATTATATCATCTTGTATCTGTGTCTCGGATATGTATCTTTTATATCAAATTGTCAATATGTACGTTTTATTGGCTGATAAAACAATAAAAAGAGTTTTAAAACAAACAAAAGAAATATTGCTGGCAGTAAAGCAAAATGGGGAATTAATACAGGACATCTCAATGCAGCTTGGATCAATTCAGACTTTTGTAGTCCTGATAAGGGAGAACGTATCTAAGATTCGAGACAGAGTTAGACTACTTTCACACTAGCGTTCGGGTGTCCGCTTGTGAGCTCCGTTTGAAGGGGCTCACAAGCGGCCCCGAACGGATCCGTCCTGCCCTAATGCATTCTGAGTGGATGCGGATCCGCTCAGAATGCATCAGTCTGGCAGCGTTCAGCCTCCGCTCCTCTCAGCAAGCGGACACCTGAACGCTGCTTGCAGCATTCGGGTGTCCGCCTGGCCGTGCGGAGGCAAGCGGATCCGTCCAGACTTACAATGTAAGTCAATGGGGATGGATCCGTTTGAATATGACACACTATGGCTCAATTTTCAAACGGATCCGTCCCCCATTGACTTTCAATGTAAAGTCTGGACGGATCCGTCTGAGGCTACTTTCACACTTAGAAATTTTTAAACAATATAATGCAGACGGATCCGTTCTGAACGGAGCCACCGTCTGCATTATATGAGCGAATCCGTCTCAGATGGATCCGCTGTGAACGCAAGTGTGAAAGTAGCCTAAATATTGTGGAGAACTCCTTGGGTGTTCTGCAGAATGAATTTAAAACATCAAAAACTGAGATCTCTACTCTAAAGATGGATCTTAACACCCTTAGAAAAAAAGTGGTGGACCTGGAGGACAGGTCAAGGAGATGCAACATGAGAATTTTGGGGTTACCCGAGGGTGCTGAGGATAAAAATCCTACTAATTTTTTACAAATAATGATTTTGGAGAAGTTTGGGAAAGATCATTTTTCCCCATTGTGTCTAGTGGAAAGAGCTCACCGAGTCCCCGGAGGTAAACCAATCCCTGGGAGGCAGCCACGGACACTTCTGGCTAAGATATTGGTCTCGCAAGACAGAGATATGGTATTAAGAGTATATAATGAGAACAGATTGGATTTTTTTCTACACTTTTCCAAAGAGATCCAAGAAAGGAGATGTTCCTTTTCTGCGGTTAAAAAGAGTTTACAAGAAAAGGATATTAAGTATTCATTTGTTTATCCAGCTAAACGTCGGATCATCTTTAAGGATGGAACTCATTTTTTTGATACCTCGGATCTGGCTATGGACTGGCTTTGTTCGGAATAATATCTGATTATGAGTCCATTCATACGTCCGCAGTGTTTTGCGGATCCGCAAAACACCGGGCTGACACCCTAACAGAAATGCTTTATTCTGGTCCGCAGCTGCGGACAAGAATAGGACATGTTCTATTTTTTTGCAGAGCCGCAGACCGGAAGTTCGGGGCCGTGGACCAAAAATGCGAATGCGGACAGCACACTGTGTGCTGTCCGCATCTTTTCTGTCCCCATTGAAAATGAATGGGTCCGCACCAGTTCCACATAATTGCGGAACGGATTCGGACCCAAAGTGCGGATGTTTGAATGGAGCCTAAGTTGTAGTTTTTCCTCTTCTTGTTTGGTAGTAATGGTGGAGCCGGGTAGTAGTGAGGGGGAGGGAGGGTCACAGTTGATAGATCTGTTGCAGAATGTGGCAGATCAAGTGGATTGGGGTAGGGGTGGTTTGTGATGCGTCTCATAGGATAGGGGGAAGGAGCAAGGGCTTGTTAAAAATCTCCATAGGTAGGGAGTTTTGTTTTTTGATTTAATGTCAGTCAGAATTCTTACTTGGAATGTTCAGGAAAGGGGGGGATTAAAGGGACAAGCGGTCTTTGACCTCGTGCGGAGACATCTACCAGCGATTGTTTGTGGTGGAAACTTATTTGTCTAAGGATACTTCCCTCCGAATCACCAGGGGATGGGCTTCGCAGAATTATCATTCTACTTTTACTAGTTGTTCCAAAGGAGTAAGTCTTTATTCATAGAGCGATTGATTTAGTCTGCGAGGCGTCCTCTGGGCGATTGGAGATTTGGTTTTTTATACTGTAAAATTGCGGGAAGATTATGTATCCTAGCCGTTGTTTATATTCCACCTCCATTCTCCCTTTATGTGCTTAACTCTTTGCTATCTTTTCTGGATCAATGGCCTGAATGTCCTTCATTAGTTATTGGGGATTTTAATTGTGTCATCAATCCTACTATAAACAGGGTTTCTATGGGGTGAGATGGTTATACTGTCCAAGGGTCTCCCTTGGCACGGTTTTGTCAAGAAGCTGGTTTTGAAGATGTTTGGGGACGCTTAGGGCATGGAAGAAGAGCATACTCATGTATAAGTAAATCTGGTAAATCTATGTTCAGGATAGATCTTGCCCTAATGAATATTAAATATATGAGTTATGTAAAACTGATGAAATATGAGACAAGGTCTCTCTCGGACCAATGTGCCGTTGTCCCTTGAACTTTGGCTTAGGATACGAATACAGCGAGACCTCCATTTAGATTAAACCCCTTTTGGATGTTAGTAATGGAGAATCATGAAATAATACAACATGAGATTGAGCGCTTTTGGTTTATTAATTTTAATTCAGCCAAAATTCAGGTAGTGTGCGATACTTTTAAGGCGTTCATGAGGGGAATTTTTGTTAGCAAGATTGCTAATTTAAGGAAGGGGTATGGCATCAATGAGAAAAAGTTAAAAGAACTAGCGGTATTAGCTACACAATCTTTCTATAGGAATAAGATAGAAGAAAATAGAACTGCTATGCAGAAAGCTAGTCAAACCTATTCTGACTTTTTGTTGGAAAAAGCTCAACAGAGGTTATTTTTTAAGGGTCAAAAATATTTTATAGAGTCAGGGCGTCCGGGGAAACTATTGTCCAGAGTGATTTCCAATCAGGAGCAAAAAAAAATACCATATAGATAATATTCGCCTAACCAATGGTAAAATAGTCATGGACAGGATCTTATAGAGAGAACTTTTTTGGATCACTTTTCAGATTTATATAAATATAAAGCAGATATTAATATTACAGTTGAAATGATGGATTCCTATTTGGATGCCATCTCCTTCCCAGTCATTACTGAAGCTCAAAGGGAAGCATTTGAGGTGGATTTCTCTATGCAGGAATTGGGAGTGGCAATTAAAGCATGTTCTGGTAATTCTTCCCCTGGATTAGATGGATTCCCATATGAATTTTATTGTCAATATAGGGAAACTATTCTTCCTAGGCTTTTGAGGGTATTTGCTGAATCGTTGGATGATGGGAGTCTACCAGAATCAATGACAGAAGCTGTAATAATATTAATTCTGAAAAAAGATAAGGACCCCTTAGATTTGGGGTCATATAGACCCATATCATTTTTAAATACGGATGTAAAGCTTCTTTAAATAATTCTAAGTACAAGGCCATCCCTTCTATTATTCATCCAGACCAGAATGGTTTTATTCCAAATAAGGGTACCCAAATCTCCATTGGTTGTTCACGAATATTCAGTCTCCAGAGGGGACCTCTCGCTCCATCCTGTCTTTAGATGCCTCTAAGGCCTTTGACAGGGTGGAGTGGAGATTCCTCTGGAAGGTTTTGGGTAGGATGGGTTTTGGAGATAGGTGTCAGGAATCATCCGGTTATGTCTGTTTAGTTCAGACTGTCTTGCCCTTAAGTTTTCACTCAGTTAAGATGGTGGATAGTGTCTCAGCTGGGTGCTATCTTACTTCCTGCTTCATATATAAACTTCTCAAGCCTGTTACTCATTGCTTGAGTATTGTTTTTTAGCTCCTGCTTGTGCAGTCCTCTCGCCTGGAACTTGCTCTCTGGTTTGTTCCTTCTCCTTGTGGTTTACCCTGCTACTCCTGGACACCTGCCGACCACTCACTGGGTTTCCCCGACCTCTCGTCTGGATCCCTGCCTTCATCTGCATTCCTGCTACCTCCTGTTCAAGACTCCGGTGCAACCTGTTATTTGGGCCTTGTCCCTGCCATTGGATTCCAGCAGTATTCCACTAGTATCGTGACAGAATACTCGAGCCTAAAATGGAGCCCGTCTGGACTGGGAGTTCAGAGCTACGTGGTACCCTGAAGACATTATCTGACCGGATAGTCCACTTGGAGAATCAAGTTTCTGTACCACCCGCTACAGTGCCTGCAATGACCCCTAAGTTGCCACCATTCAGATTTGGCGGAGACCGCAACAAATTCCGGGAATTCCTCAATCAGTATAAGTTATACTTTGATGCGACTTCAACTCAGTTTCCTACTGATCTAAAGTCTTAGGGTACTTTCACACTAGCCGTTTTTCTTTTTCGGCACTGAGTTCCGTCAAAAGGGCTAAATGCCGGAGAATAACTGATCAGGTATATCCCCATGCATTCTGAATGGAGAGCAACCCGTTCAGGATGCATCAGAATGTCTTCCGTTCAGTCATTTTGACTGATCAGGCAAAAGATAAAACTGCAGCATGCTACGCTTTTATCTCCGGCCAAAAGAACTGAAGACTTGCCTGGATGCCGGATCCGGCATTTTTTTCCAAAGGAAAATACCGGAATGCCGGATCCGTCCTTCTGGTCTGCGCATGTGCAGACTGAAAAAAAGGTGAAAAAAATAATAATGCCGGATGACACCGGAAAGACGGAACCGGCATTTCAATGCACTTTTTTGACTGATCAGGCATTTTTAAGACTGATCAGGATCCTTTGCCGGATCCGGAAGGCAGTTCCGGCGACTAAACTGCTTGCCGGATCACTCTGCCGCAAGTGTGAAAGTACCTATATGTATCTTTATGCTGCTGACACATAAAGCCATTGCCTGGGCTAGTCCGTTGATTGAGACTCAAGATGCCCAGCTAAATAACTTAAAGGACTTTATTGATGCCATTCGTCAAATGCTTGACTATCCCAATCGAGGTGCTACAGCTGAAGCCGCATTACTAGCATTGCGCCAGGGCAGACGCCCTGTCACAGAGTATGCAATGGAGTTCAAGAGGTGGGCTGTCGACACTAATTGGAATGATGCAGTGAAAATGTCTTTTTTTAGGAAAGGACTATGCAGCGCATTAAAAGATGAACTTGACCGTGCAGAGGCTCCTTTAGGTTTGGATGCTTTTATTAGCCCTGCCCTTATCTGCATTCCTGCTACCTCCTGTTCAAGACTCTGATGCCTCCTGGTGCCTTGTCCCTGCCATTGGATTCCATCAGTATTCCACTAGTATCGTGACAATAGGTTTATATAGGATTATTATATAGCTCTCCTTCGGCAAGGCTGAACGTTAATGGTATTTTGACATTTAGCTTCGACTTGAATAGGGGCACTCGTCAAGGTTGCTCACTATCTCCACTGCTATTTAATATTTATATCAAGCCCTTGGCTTTGGCCATTAGACAGGATATTAAAATTAAAGGGTTTGGAACATTAGGGATAGAAGATTGTATCTCCTTATATGTGGATGATGTCTTATTTTTTATAGATCATGCAAATACAAATCTTCCAAGACTCATCCGAATGGTTAATTCCTTTTGCAGGATTTCAGGTTTAGATATAAACTGGTCAAAAACTACTCTTATGCTACTGGATTTTGTACCCTCTAATAAGTTTTTTTTTTACTATGTTGAATGTTTCTGACTCTTTTCATTATTTGGGCATGACTATATCCCCTAACAGGGCCGGCGTCATAACCCGGCATCCCCGGGCAAGTGCCGGGGCCCAGTGCTCTTGGGGGGCCCACTGAGCTGCTATGAGCACTTGCATCAATACAGATGGGAGCTCTCACTGCTGTCACTTCACTTACGCAGTACCCCTTTGGTGGGCCCTCTGAGCTGCAGAGACTCAGACACGCCCCCTCTACACAGGACACGCCCCCTCTACACAGGACATGCTGCCTGAGGAGAGAGACCGGAGGGCTGGAGCAGAGAAGTGTGAAGACAGTCTGTGAGTGAGTCTGCACTGTGACTGTCTTTTCTCTGTGGGACAGAAGGGGGGGACTCTCCAATCTGCTTCATCCTATTTAGTTGTGTTACTGTTTCATTAAGCAGTTTGTCTCCATGACACCTTCCCCCCCCCCCCCACATATCCTGTCCTATCTCATCCTCATGGGGCCCCTGCTGTCTCCTTTCCTCCCTCATGTATCCAGAGCTCCTGTTTCACCCTCCTATCTCCTGTTGCTGCCCTGCACAGACCTCCTGCCCCTACTTCTTGTATGAATCCCCCTCAGAGCCCCTTCAACCTACTTGCTGTGTCCACCCCTTCTGTCCATCTAGGGCCCCTGTCTCACTCCTCTGCCTCTCATTATGGTGGCATCTGAACAGCATTCACCATAAGGACCTTCTAACGTCACAGGGTCATGTGACTGTGCCCCCCACCCCGTACTGTGCCCCTTTATACCCTGCATTGTGCCCTCTTACCACACCCTGTACAGTGACCATAGTCATTCCCTGTACTGTGCCCTCTTATACCCTTTTATCCGGTCACTGTATGGTGGTTTTATCATTGTATGGCGGTGTTATCACTATATGGCGGTGGTATCCAATAACTGCATGGCCATAACTGTATCCCCTTCCATGCCCACACCACTTTTTTTAGACCTGGCATGAGCAGGAAAAGATACAGATTGCGGTGTTAAGGACCTTTGTGCCACAATCTGTGTCAGAAATACGCCTAATAAAGACGTATTTCTAAATAATAAATGACCCCCTAATTGTATTATTATTCGGGGGTAGGGCTAATATCTTTAGTATATAGATTCTAGTGTATTATACTGTGCCCTGTATTTCCCAGTAGAAAATGATCCTTGGGAAGCACAGTCCTAATCCCTGACCACCAGGACCAGGTAGCGTTCTGTCAGTATATGGCGGCCTCCCCTCTCCGCCACGCTGCTCCGCTGTGTACTGGTGCTTATTCTGACACTAGGGCTGGGTTCACATCCTGTAAGGAAATTATGTCTGTATCCACACACGTTCACATATATGTATTAATTCAGCCTTATATGCTTGCATTAAAGTATACGGAGTTCTTCTTTAAAGGAAATATTTTATACTCTTATAACAACAAGTCTAGTAACACAAGCTAACAGGACATGGCTGTCTGAAGCTCAAAACCGCATGGCTAGAAAGAGATATGCATGCTTTGCAAAAGAATGCCACATTTGTGATGAAGGTACCTGGAGAGAGAATTGCTGAATGCATGACATCATAGCTGCAGAAACATATATATGCATATATACCTTTTACGCATATATCTAACATGTGCATTAGACATATATTTTACATTTACCGCAATACAATATATATAAGCATCTTGTATATTGACGTTCACCTTTGGTTTAGATAAGTGAAGGACGTTTTATCAGGTAAATGTTGGTACGAAATAAACAAAGATAATTCCGCGAAATGTTTGAACAAAGCTAAAATTGACCAAGGTTGTGGTTAGATATCTGAATTCTAAGAATTATAAATGCGTCACATATGTACCTTGTTTCTAGGAAATTATCATTACTTTTTTACTTTGTATAAAGGTGAACTTGATAAATTCGTTACCTGATTGGATTAAGCTTAGGGGAGGTATATGGTAATTTTGTGGTTTGTAGCTATAAATTTTCTACGATGTCAAAATAAAGGAGCAACCATTTTAAACCTATCAACGTGTATTGGTCTTCAGTGGTTGTCCGGCCGGTGATTCACCCACAGACAAACCAGGGGCCCTTTCAATTGGTAGCAGAGGATGGTTCACTGACTATCCAGGTGAGTAATAATTTCTGCCACTATTTATGTTGGTTGGAATGTTTCTCTCCTGGATACGGTGGATATCTGATGTATACTTGATGGCAGGTTAGTTGATGGCAGGTTAGTTTAGTGTTCATAAGACTGTGGGACAGACACGAGGCAGCACTCAGTGTTCTGCGTATCCTGATAGGAGCGGCGTCTCCTATAGGCACAGTGGTCGGCAGGGGATGTTGTTCCAGGAACATACATCATATTGATGGCAGGGAATTTTCCGAATGTAGAACTAGTCTCTTCGGACGTTGGCAGGGATTTTTCAAGTGGGAATTAGTCTCATTTGACGGTTTATTGAGTTAAAGGATAACTCTGGATTTATGTGAAACAAGGAAACAAGGTACCCGGAATATATGTATAAGGAAAAGGAATACATATAAGGAAAAAACAGTGAGGGAAACGCATACGTCTGAATGCAGATGTTGGTTTCTAACTCACTAGGATTGTCTGTGGAGTGAATTGTTTATAGAACATAACTGTACAGTTAAAACTTGGAAGGTGACAATGATTACTGCAGTGTATTAAATCCATAAATGGTGTTGCCCATATTAGATATTTTACACGTGTTATAAGAATATTGTACTGGTGGAAAATCTGATTGTGCTGGCTTAAGTGATCCTCAACATAACAGTACTAACGCAATTAATTGCTGCTATTTCTACGCTGCTATTTCCACCTCACTGTTTGCTGCTTGAATATATATATATATATATATATATATATATATATATATATATATATATATATATATATATATATATATATATATATATATATATATATATATATATATAGAGTTCATTGTCGATTGCATTAAACATTATGGGTAACGGCGTGGGAAAGGATCTGGATGGTGAGCCAGAGACCAGACCCACACCGTTACATTTTGTATCAGGCACCTGTGGGATTAGTGTAACTGATCCATTTTGGGTAAATATCTGTGGCCGCAGTCAGCAACTGTGTATTACGCAGATCAGCGATGTAGGTCCTCGCAATGAAGGGGACTGGGAGGAGGTTAAAAAAATGGTGGGGCTTCACCCAAAATATAACTATCCAGCCGGTGCCTGGGATGAAAATTATATGAAAACATGTTTTAAGAAATGGGAGAAAGCATTAAGAGTATAGAAAGAGATTTCCACCAACCCATCACATATACTTAAAACAGGATAGGGGGACAATGAGTAAAAAGGAAGAAGTTCCATGGTCAGAAATTCTGCCCTCCTTACCAGAAAAACCACCGGCATATGACGTGACGGTATTAGAATCAGAAAAGGCAACACTCCCAGCTGTCTCTACAGAGGACATGCTACAAGACCCTTATGATAAGGTCCCCTGTCCAAAACAAGCAACCGCACCAGAATTATTATTTTCTGGTGAGAACCAAAAGAGAACCGGACTGTACCCGGATTTGGGGGATAGAGATTCCCTTTTGAGTACTGCAGTTATAGTGGCAGCAGCACTTATGGAACAAGCAAATGTGACTCCACAAGTCAAACAGGCTCAGGAAAGGAGAAATGAATATAGAAAAAGCATGAACATTTATGTACAGGAGCTGACCCAACTGAGGGATAAACTAAAGACAGACATAGTCTACATTAAACAACTTCCCCTTCAGGGTGTCCTTCCCATCGTGTATAATCGCGAGAACACAGATAATACTGACCTTCCTAGTGAGGAACAGATGGATGAATTGAGGGGAATTTTGGGAGGAGAGTGTGGGAGAACCAGAGCTGTGACTAACAAAAAAAAAACAGCTGCTGACCGAGATAGAAAAACTAAGACAGGAGTACTGGAGTACCTCTGCAATCAGATTTACGGAGGTGGTCTGAGCACGAACAGTACCCGTCCCCACGGGGGAACAATCACTATTAGGGGTGCCCAGAACGAGTCCCGTCCTTCATTATGCATTTTGTTCCAACTGATTGGCAAGTCTTACCACAAGTAATACTGCAAATCGATGGTATTAAAGTTAATTTATTGCTTGACACCGGAGCAACGACTTCAAGTGTAAACAAAATAGATTTCATTAATGATAAATGCACCGAAGGAAGTTCTATGGGTATAAATGGGACGACAGTGATACATAAGTTGACAGCACCGCTCCCGGTTTGTACTCTTACGGGGGAACTAGTGACGCACATGTCTTTCGCAGTCCTACTAGAATGCCCCGTTTGCCTATTAGGAAGGGATCTAATGGCAGCATTACAGATTTCATTAGTCTTTGACAAAAAGGGAAGACTGACAGCAACCTCAATGAAATGTGACCTGACAAACCCAAAGAGACGTGACATGAATGGGTTCTTTTTAAGCATACCAATGTCCCTGGAAAATCATCCAATTTGGGCAAAATGTAAAGACTCAGTAGGAACGATTAACTGTGAGCCCTACCAGCCCTGTTTGAAGGAGGGGGTTATGCCAACCTTTCAAAAACAGTACCCATTGAGTGAGGAAAAGTTAGAGGGTATAAGGCCACAAATTGAGAAATACTTGCAGATGGGAATTCTCAGGAAAATTGTCAGTCCCTGGAATACCCCGATAAATCCTGTAAAAAAGGCTAATGGCACATGGAGGCTGGTACAGGATCTGAGGAAGGTAAACAAGGCAATTATCCCACTTCCCCCCTTGGTGGCAGATCTTACAGCTGTGTTTGGGGCCATTCCTGCGGGATCCAAATACTACACTGTAGTTGACCTCAGTAATGCGTTCTTTTCCATACCAGTGGCTTGGGATGTACAAAATCTTTTTGCTTTTCAGTGGGCTGATGATGGTCAGGTGACTTGGACCCGTCTCCCACAAGGTTTTGGGGATAGTCCAGCAGCCTTTTCTATTGTGTTAAAGGCTACATTGGAAGATTGGGAACCAAAGAGGGGATCCACCTTAATACAGTACACAGACGACCTTTTACTCTCCAATTCGGAGTTAGAAGCCTGCGAAATAGATTCACGGAGTTTATTAGATCACTTGGCAAGCAAAGGACACCTGGCCTCGAAGAAGAAAATCCAATATGCAAGTACCCAGGTAGAGTATCTGGGGTGCATAATAGAGGCAGGAGAGAGAAAGATCTCACCCGCTAGAGTCAAGGCAGTGACCTCCCTAAGCAGGCCAAGGGACAAAGCTACAATGCTGTCCTTTCTAGGGTCAATAGTGTATTGTAGGCAGTGGATTCCCGATTGCTCCCATTGGGATTCAATCCTAAGAAAAACTACACTCACAGAAGCACCAAAGGTAGTGGAGTGGACAGAGTAGAAGCCTTTGAGAGATTGATTCGGTCCCTGACCCAAGCCCCAGCCTTGGCCCTGGCAGATTATGGAAAGCCATTCCAATTATACTGTGTGGTATCGGGAGAAACCTATGCAGCGGTTTTGACACAGACACATGGGGGAAGAAACAGGCCAGTTTCATACCTATCGAGAAAATTACCTCCTGTAGTTCTTGGAATGCCTCACTGTCTCCAAGCATTAGCAGCCGCGGCCATGTCAGTAAAGGATGCTACTAAGATAGTCCATGGAAATGTAATGGAACTTTTCACCACTCATACAGTCTTGTCCCTCCTTCAAAACATGACCACACAACACATGACAGCTCAGAGACTGTCCGGATATGAGACCATATTACTCAGTACGGCAAACCTGTTGATAAAGACATGTCCAGACACCTCACCAGTGATAAGATTTTTGCATACACTTTTGAGACTTAAGCGTGAAGGTTCTGACGAACAAGTAGACCCAATACCTGAACACAGATGTGATGAAATGATCTTGTCATGCACAACACCTAGGGCAGATTTAAAGGACACACCACAGACTGACAGTATAGATGTTTTTGTGGATGGATCATGCACAAGACCAGATGATAGGACATACCAAACAGGTTACGCAGTGGTGCTCCCAAATCAAGTGATAGAAGCTGAACCAATTGTCACAACTTCAGCACAACAAGCTGAGCTGGTAGCGCTCACAAGAGCCTGTGAAATATTCGCAGGACACAAAGTGAATATTTATACTGACAGTAGCTATGCATTTGGAACAGTGCATGATTATGCATTAATATGGAAAAATAGGGGATATATCTCAGCAGACGGGAAGAAGGTAGCGAATCAGAAATACATAGATCACTTGCTACGTGCAATTCAGTTGCCAGAAGCTATAAGTGTAATAAAAGTGAAAGGACATTCTGCAAAGGGAGATTATCAAGCTATGGGAAACAACCTAGCAGACAGAGCAGCAAAAATGGCAGCCAAGAGAGACACGAGAAGGGAAAGTAAGTTATTATTCATGACAGATTTTGAAAGTGAAAACTGGGTGTCAGTAGTATATCAACTTCAGAAGCAGTCTACCAGTGAAGACATCAAGTACTGGAAATCTCAGGGACTGCAGATGACAGGTACAGGTATGTGGACAAAAGATCGGATATTGGGGGTTCCTACGGCATCAGCACCGCTCCTAATATCCTATCTTCATGGTCCTGGACATTTGGGAAAACAATACATATCAGAACATTACAAGTCACTGTTCTGTACACACCAATTGCAAAGATTGATAGACGATCTGGTCGACTCATGCATGACTTGTGCACAGAATAATGTTCAAGGAAAAGCACACGGAAGACATGGGAATCTACCACCCCCTACAGGCCCTCTGCAAGATTTGCAGATGGATTATACACACATGCCAAAACAACCCGGGAATATAAGATATCTCCTTGTAATAGTCTGTAGGTTCTCCGGATGGTGTGTAGCCATACCTACTTCAGGAGAAACAGCTGGTGTGACAGCTAGGGCATTGGTAAATCAATGGATTTCACTGTATGGACTCCCTCGGGTAATTCATTCAGATCAGGGACCTGCTTTCCAGTCCAAACTAATACAAGAACTGACGAAGATTCTGGGTTTCCAGTGGAAGCTCAATATAGCCTACCACCCACAAAGCGTAGGAGTAGTGGAAAGAATGAACAGAACCATTAAGGATAGGTTAAAAAAGGCTACTTCAGGAACATTTAAAGATTGGCTGAAATTTCTACCCGCCATTCTCTACCAAATAAGAACGACACCAAATAAACAGACAGGGTTGTCACCTTATGAAGTGTTATTCGTTAGACCCCCTAATACCCGTGAGGAACCGGATATTGACAGTAATATTTTTGCCTTACAGGAGCAGTACGTGAAACACTTGGTAGGTATACTCTCAGAAAATTATAAGGTTGCTGTCACCTTTCCTCCTCTTTCCACAGACCCAACTCATCCATTCTTGCCCGGAGACAAAGTTCTGGTGAAACAACTGGCTGCCCGCCACAAGACTGGTCCAATATACCAAGGTCCATTTGAGGTTCTAAGAGTTGCTCGAACGGCTGTCCTTACTGACCAGAGTCCACAGTGGATACACGCCAGCCGACTCAAGAAGACACCGGAAGGAGTCCTCAAGGAATTCCCCGGACAAGCATGAGTCCTTCGGACAAGATGCCTTCAAAGGAAATGACTTTGATCATACCCCCAAGCCTGCAAAATAGATATGAGCGATGGCTAAGAGGCTATCCGAAACCACTTTGTCCAGAGGATCCAAAGACTATGCAGGACTTGTATGAGGAAGAATTTATGTTCAGGGAAGTACTCTGAGAAAGATACCGAAAAATCGTGTGTGGTATAAGTAGTGATCATATGGAATGGGAATTCCATATGATCAAAGAGGGGATTGTAAGGAAATTATGTCTGTATCCACACACGTTCACATATATGTATTAATTCAGCCTTATATGCTTGCATTAAAGTATACGGAGTTCTTCTTTAAAGGAAATATTTTATACTCTTATAACAACAAGTCTAGTAACACAAGCTAACAGGAAATGGCTGTCTGAAGCTCAAAACCGCATGGCTAGAAAGAGATATGCATGCTTTGCAAAAGAATGCCACATTTGTGATGAAGGTACCTGGAGAGAGAATTGCTGAATGCATGACATCATAGCTGCAGAAACATATATATGCATATATACCTTTTACGCATATATCTAACATGTGCATTAGACATATATTTTACATTTACCGCAATACAATATATATAAGCATCTTGTATATTGACGTTCACCTTTGGTTTAGATAAGTGAAGGACGTTTTATCAGGTAAATGTTGGTACGAAATAAACAAAGATAATTCCGCGAAATGTTTGAACAAAGCTAAAATTGACCAAGGTTGTGGTTAGATATCTGAATTCTAAGAATTATAAATGCGTCACATATGTACCTTGTTTCTAGGAAATTATCATTACTTTTTTACTTTGTTTGTATAAAGGTGAACTTGATAAATTCGTTACCTGATTGGATTACGCTTAGGGGAGGTATATGGTAATTTTGTGGTTTGTAGCTATAAATTTTCTATGATGTCAAAATAAAGGAGCAACCATTTTAAACCTATCAACGTGTATTGGTCTTCAGTGGTTGTCCGGCCGGTGATTCACCCACAGACAAACCAGGGGTCATTTAATGTATACCAAAAATGCGTACATTAACAGATGCCTCAGACTTATGCCGTACAGTGGCGTCCGTTCACCATACAGTTCCATTGTAAAAAAACATATACGTTAACGTATGCATTTTTTACTTGACTCTGCAGCATACAAAAACGTGGAGTGCTGCACATTTGTAAACATCAAACCGATAGGAAAAACGTGATGTGAACACACATTGGGGAGGAGGGGGGCGTACTAAAATTTGCTGTGGGGCCCAGTCAGTTCTAGCTACATCACTGCACATCTCCTTCTCTCCTCCAGGCCTGGCTATGAGCTGTGCGCTGCGATTGGCCAGCACTGCAGCAAGGGACACGCCTCCTACAAAAAAATCAGTCCAATACAACAGACGGAGCTGAGACACCGGAGCATATACCGGGCGAATGGAGCGGCGCCCAGGCATACTAGTAAGTGCAGGGGGACCCCTGGGCGCCGCTCTGCCCACAGGTATAGTTAGTTTTTAGTTTCTATATTAGTGAAAGGTCCTCTTTAACCGCCTCCGGACCGCCTAACGCAGATGTGCGGTCCGGAGGCGGCAGCCCTGCGCAGAGTGACGCATATACGCGTCATCTCGCGAGGGCCGAGATTTCCTGTGAACGCGCGCACACAGGCGCGCGCGTTCACAGGAACTGAAGGTAAGCGAGTGGATCTCCAGCCTGCCAGCGGCGATCGCTCGCTGGCAGGCTGGAGATGTGATTTTTTTAACCCCTAACAGGTATATTAGACGCTGTTTTGATAACAGCGTCTAATATACCTGCTACCTGGTCCTCTGGTGGTCCCTTTTGTTTGGATCGACCACCAGAGGACACAGGTAGCTGTGTAAAGTACCACAAAACACTACACTACACCCCCCCCTGTCACTTATTAACCCCTTATGAACCCCTGATCACCCCATATAGACTCCCTGATCACCCCCCTGTCATTGATCACCCCCCGTCAGGCTCCGTTCAGACGTCCGTATGATTTTTACGGATCCACGGATACATGGATCGGATCCGCAAAACACATACGGACGTCTGAATGGAGCCTTACAGGGGGGTGATCAATGACAGGGGGGTGATCACCCATATAGATTCCCTGATCACCCCCTGTCATTGATCACCCCCCTGTAAGGCTCAATTCAGATGTCCGTATGATTTTTACAGATCCACGGATACATGGATCGGATCCGCAAAACACATACGGACGTCTGAATGGAGCCTTACAGGGGGGTGATCAATGACAGGCGGGTGATCACCCATATAGATTCCCTTTTGATCACCCCCCTGTCATTGATCACCCCCCTGTAAGGCTCCATTCAGACGTCCGTATGCGTTTTGCGGATCCGATCCATGTATCCGTGGATCTGTAAAAATCATACAGACATCTGAATGGAGCCTTACAGGGGGGTGATCAATGACAGGGTGGTGATCACCCCATATAGACTCCCTGATCACCATCCTGTCATTGATCACCCCCCTGTAAGGCTCCATTCAGACATTTTTTTTGGCCCAAGTTAGCGGAAATTATTATTTATTTTTTTTCTTACTAAGTCTCATATTCCACTAACTTGTGTCAAAAAATAAAATCTCACATGAACTCACCATACCCCTCACGGAATCCAAATGCGTAAATTTTTTTAGACATTTATATTCCAGACTTCTTCTCACGCTTTAGGGCCCCTAAAATGCCAGGGCAGTATAAATACCCCACATGTGACCCTATTTCGGAAATAAGACACCCCAAGGTATTCCGTGAGGGGCATATTGAGTCCATGAAAGATTGACATTTTTGTCCCAAGTTAGCGGAAAGGGAGACTTTGTGAGAAAAAAAAAAATTATTTCCGCTAACTTGTGCCAAAAAAAAAAAAATTCTATGAATTCGCCATGCCCCTCATTGAATACCTTGGGATGTCTTCTTTCCAAAATGGGGTCACATGTGGGGTATTTGTACTGCCCTGGCTTTTTAGGGGCCCGAAAGCGTGAGAAGAAGTCTGGGATCCAAATGTCTAAAAATGCCCTCCTAAAAGGAATTTGGGCCGCTTTGCGCATCTAGGCTGCAGAAAAGTGTCACACATCTGGTATCGCTGTACTCAGGAGAAGTTGGGCAATGTGTTTTGGGGTGTCATTTTACATATACCCATGCTGGGTGAGATAAATATCTTGGTTAAATGCCAACTTTGTATAAAAAAAATATGAAAAGTTGTCTTTTGCCAAGATATTTCTCTCACCCAGCATGGGTATATGTAAAATGACACCCCAAAACACATTCTCTAACTTCTCCTGAGTATGGCGATACCACATGTGTGACACTTTTTTGCCGCCTAGGTGGGCAAAGGGGCACACATTCCAAAGAGCACCTTTAGGATTTCACAGGTCATTTTTTACACATTTTGATTTCAAACTACTTACCACACATTAGGGCCCCTAGAATGCCAGGGCAGTATAACTACCCCACAAGTGACCCCATTTTGGAAAGAAGACACCCCAAGGTATTCCGTGAGGGGCATGGCGAGTTCCTAGAATTTTTTATTTTTTGTCGCAAGTTAGTGGAATATGAGACTTTGTAAGGAAAAAAGAAAAAAAAATCATTATTTTCCGCTAACTTGTGACAAAAAATAAAAAATTCTAGGAACTCACTGTGAGTACAATCTGTTTGCAGGAGTGCAAAGTGTTGCTACATACTACACTATAGTGTTCTTCTTTGTAACAGATTCCGAAGAAGGACACTATTCAGATACCTACACGCCTTCACTAGCGGAGTTCTGTGAGTATAGCCCATTCACATGGGGCGTTAGGTGTTTGGGGCTTACTACACCATAGTGCGCTTTCTCATCACACTACAGGTTTCCTACCAGTGTTGGATTGTGAAGTTTGCATGCGGTCCCATTAGCTGAAGATTACATAAAAAGAACCTTATTACCCAGAGAAGATTTCTTACTTGCAGCGCAATCTTTTTTTATATTTTCTTGATTTGTATGGACTTTTTCCCACATTGTCTTCTGGATTTGCAGCGCTTGAGGGAACTAGTATTTTTAACAGAGACACTATCTATATATTAGTGGAATCATCATTTTCCGCTAACTTGTGACAAAAAATAAAAAGTTCTATGAACTCACTATGCCCATCAGCGAATACCTTAGGGTGTCTACTTTCCGAAATGGGGTCATTTGTGGGGTTTTTCTACTGTTTGGGCATTGTAGAACCTCAGGAAACATGACAGGTGCTCAGAAAGTCAGAGCTGCTTCAAAAAGCGGAAATTCACATTTTTGTACCATAGTTTGTAAACGCTATAACTTTTACCCAAACCATTTTTTTTTTGCCCAAACATTTTTTTTATCAAAGACATGTAGAACAATAAATTTAGCGAAAAATTTATATATGGATGTCGTTTTTTTTGCAAAATTTTACAGCTGAAAATGAAAAATGTCATTTTTTTGCAAAAAAATCGTTACATTTCGATTAATAACAAAAAAAGTAAAAATGTCAGCAGCAATGAAATACCACCAAATGAAAGCTCTATTACTGAGAAGAAAAGGAGGTAAAATTCATTTGGGTGGTAAGTTGCATGACCGAGCGATAAACGGTGAAAGTAATGTAGTGCAGAAGTGTAAAAAGTGGCCTGGTCATTAAGGGGGTTTCAGCTAGCGGGGTTGAAGTGGTTAAAGGGAACCTGTCACCAGGATTTTGTGTATAGAGCTGAGGACATGGGTTGCTAGATGGCCGCTAGCACATCCACAATACCCAGTCCCCATAGCTCTGTGTGCTTTTATTGTGTAAAAAAAAACGATTTTATACATATGCAAATTAAGGCTACTTTCACACTTGTGTTTGGGGTGTGGATCCGTTCAGTATATTTTATAAGCAATGCGCCGCACAGACCTTTCACTTACCAGTAAGAGGAGCGGGCCACAGACAGCGCAGGTAACTATAATGCTTCTAAAATTGCTAAGTAACCATGGCAGCCAGGACTGCAGTAGCGTCCTGGCTACCATGGTAACCGATTGGAGCCCCAGCGATTAAACTGGGACTCCGATTGGAACTCTCCGCTGCCACCAATGATGGGGGGGGGGGGGGGAGAGGGGGGGCCGCACTGGCCACCAATGAATTTAATACTGGGGAGGGAGGGCCGCACTGGCCACAAATGATTTTAATACTGGGGAGGGAGGGGGGGCCGCACTGGCCACCAATAAATTTAATACTGGGGAGGGAGGGGGGTCTGCCCCCTGCTGCCTGGCAGCACCTGATCTCTTACAGGGGGCTATGATACGCACAATTAATGTTAAAGGGGTTAATTCTGCGGATCACAGCCCCCTGTAAGAGATCGGGTGCTGCCAGGCAGCAGGGGGCAGTTATGTACACAGTTCTTAGTGTATTCTAACTTGAAGCGTCCCCATCACCATGGGAACACCTCTGTGTTAGTGTATACTGTCGGATCTGAGTTTTCACGATGTGAAAACTCAGATCTGAAAAAGTTGTCTAATGCAGACGGATCCGTTCTGAACGGATGCAAGTGTTTGCATTATAGGTGCGGATCCGTCTGTGCAGATACCAGACGGATCCACACTGAACGCAAGTGTGAAAGTAGCCTAACCTGAGATGAGTCCTGTACCTGACTCATCTCAGGGACAGGACACATCTCAGGTAATTTGCATACGGATCAAATCGTTTTTCTTACACAATAAAAGCACACAGAGCTATGGGGACTGGGTATTGCGGATGTGCTAGCAGCCATCTAGCAACCCATGTCCTCAGCTCTATACACAAAATCCCGGTGACAGGTTTCCTGTAAATTGGAATATTTGTATAAACCATTGGAGCAGGGGGGATTGAATCTCCCCTGCTTCAAGGGTTATTTTATTGCTATCCAGCTATGGTTGTATCGTGAATGGCACAAAAGTGCATTGCTTACGACTCTGCTGAGAAGATCCTCGTATAATATTATATTGACTAATCGGCAGCAGGACTATAAAGAGGCTACAAAGTTATTATCTAAGTCTTGGGGCTCTATTAGATTATGGTTAGGGGTAAAAGGATCACTTCAATGCACTCCTCTCTGGTATAATTCTTATTTGCATGTTTTAGGTGGAATAGCTGGGGAGCAGTACTGGCAAAAGAATAGTGTTTTATATGTTACACAGGTGGTGAATAGAGAAATATTGTAGTTTTTGGATCTAGCACAAAGGGTTGATAATTAGTCGTGGTTTAGATATTTTCAGTTACGATCAGCACTTCTTAGTTTAAACCAGGGGTGCACAACCTGCGGCCCGGGGGCCACATGCGGCCCTTGATACCATTCTGTGCGGCCCCCAACCATCTGGTAACAGACATGTATGCTTATGTCTTGTGGCTGCTTACATGTATTTCTGCCATTAGATGGGAGTCCTGGAAGTGTAACTAGACATTAATGGTATATAATGTGTGTTCAATATGCCTAAGTACAATATTTCAGTTGTTAATACACATTTAAATTTAAATTTCGGCCCTCGTCATTGGTTCATTCTGGCAATGTGCCCCCAACCAGGAAACGTTGTGCACCCCTGGTTTAAACTAAAGGATAAATCACTGTTAGAGATAGGCACTACTTTTTTTAATGAGTTGATAGGGAATTTAGATCAGAGTCTGAAGATTGTACATATTTATAAATTCTTTATTAAGGCATGATTTACTAAAATACAATGACCAGGACAAAGGGCCTGGGGGGTTGATTGTCCAAGTATTCAACTAGAGGGGTGGGGAAATATATTTTCGAACTTAAGTTTACTATCTCATAATTTCAATCACATTTTGGTACAATTTAATATTTTTCATAGATTATATGTCACGCCCCTATGGCTTAGTAAATGTGGGTTAAGAAACAGTTCTAGGTGTCCACGGTGTGATCTACTAGCTGTGGATCACTTACACATGTTTTGATCTTGTTCAGGATTAAAAGAATATTGGAATGGTATTAATAATTTTCTTAATTATAAATCGAACCTACAGATTCCCTTTAAGGTAGAATGTTTTATATTGATCTTTATAAGTTAAGCAGTCATAAATCCCCCCCAAAAATTTTTTGTTGGAATATTAATTTTGGCCAGACTCTTGGTTACCCGGGTCTGGTTTACACGATATACCCCAGACGTGAATACATGGATAAACTTGGTTAAAAAAGTTGAAAATTATGAGAATATTCTATATAAGCAAAGAACTGCTCAAGAGAAGTGGACCAAGGTATGGGAGGCCTGGAGGTTTTAAACCTCAACGGTATATTTGTCTTGACTTTCTCTCGTTGTAGCTTCCCTTTTTTTGCCTCTTCCTCTCTCCCGTTCTCTTTTGAGTGATAGTGAGATTTGAGACGCATCACAAGGGTTGGTGGTCGATGGGGAAAGAAAAGTATAATAATATAGAATTTTTGTATTAAAAATTTAATTGTATTAGTTTTTTTCTAATTAAATATTGAAAAAAAAATACAGAAGAGATCAGGGCGGACATAATGGCGACAGATAACTGGCTGTGTGATGGTGATAGCGGCAGTGGTGAGTTATCATCAGCGGCAATACAGTTTGGAACATGATGCGGGCAAAGCAGCAGATGCCTCGCTGTGTAGTGGTGGAAGCAGCAGTGGCGTGTCAACATAAATGGCTGTACAGTATGGAACATCATGGACAAGGCTAGATTTGAATATCAAATAATGTCTGGCTGTGTAGTGAGTATGGTAGAGGCACTAGTGGTAGTAGTAACTGGAGGCAGCACAGTATGGAACAAGACGGACAAGGTGCAGGAGATGTCTGTCTGTGCGGTGTTGCTGGCAGCAGTGGCAGTACGGTATGGAACATGACGGACAAGGTGCAGGAGATGTCTGGCTGTGCGGTGGTAGCAGCAGTGGCAGTACGGTATGGAACATGACGGACAAGGTACAGGAGATGTCTGGCTGTGCGGTGGTAGCAGTTGGCGGCAGCAGTGGCAGTACGGTATGGAACATGACGGACAAGGTGCAGGAGATGTCTGGCTGTGCGGTGGTAGCAGTTGGCAGCAGTGGCAGTACGGTATGGAACATGACGGACAAGGTGCAGGAGATGTCTGGCTGTGCGGTGGTAGCAGTTGGCGGCAGCAGTGGCAGTACGGTATGGAACATGACGGACAAGGTGCAGGAGATGTCTGGCTGTGCGGTGGTAGCAGTTGGCGGCAGCAGTGGCAGTACGGTATGGAACATGACGGACAAGGTGCAGGAGATGTCTGGCTGTGCGGTGGTAGCAGTTGGCGGCAGCAGTGGCAGTACAGTATGGAACATGACGGACAAGGTGCAGGAGATGTCTGGCTGTGCGGTGGTAGCAGTTGGCGGCAGCAGTGGCAGTACAGTATGGAACATGACGGACAAGGTGCAGGAGATGTCTGGCTGTGCGGTGTTGCTGGCAGCAGTACAGTATGGAACATGACGGACAAGGTGCAGGAGATGTCTGGCTGTGCGGTGGTAGCAGTTGGTGGCAGCAGTGGCAGTACGGTATGGAACATGACGGACAAAGTGCAGGAGATGTCTGGCTGTGCGGTGGTAGCAGTTGGCGGCAGCAGTGGCAGTACGGTATGGAACATGACGGACAAAGTGCAGGAGATGTCTGGCTGTGCGGTGGTAGCAGTTGGTGGCAGCAGTGGCAGTACTGTATGGAACATGACGGACAAAGTGCAAGAGATGTCTGGCTGTGGTGGGTTTGCAGGAGCGGACACGTTTGCCAAACATTTCCTAACCAAATCTACCTCTGTCTTCTACCACACACCAAATCTCAGTCTGTGATGCAAGTGTACCTTTTTTTTTTTTTTAAATACACACATAAATGGTGTTTGTACACAGCCTGAGGCAAGACATTGAATTACCACTGAAAATACAATTTTGAAATGTAAGTTTTCTCAAATACTAACCAAAATAGTGTGTGATGATTGCCTGCAGTATAAAATGGACAAAAAAATTTCACTTAGACTTGTACAGTAGAAAATATACACACAGAATTACACTGCACCCCCTCTGCACACAAAATCACACGGCAGCGTCACAAACACACCGCCCCCCCCCCCCCCCCCCCATACAAAATTACACTGCACCCCCTCTATGGAAAATTACACAGCAAAACTATACGCCACCCCCTGCAAAGAATATTACACCTTCCCCCTCTGCATAGATTACACCCCCCTCCATAAAATATTAAAAGCCCCCCAATCTGCATACAATATTAAATGGCCTCCCATTCTACATACAATAATACATGCCCCCACCCACCCCTGCATACAATATTACTCAGACCCCCTCTGCACAATATTACAATGCCCCCCACCCACATACAATATTAGGGTACTTTCACACTTGCGTTGCTGGATTCCGGCAGGTAGTTCCGTCGCCGGATCTGGCAATCTGCATGCAAACAGAAAGCATTTGTAGATAGATCTGGATGCGGATCTGTCTCACAAATTCATTGCAATACCGGATCTGTCTCTCCGCTGTCATCCGGAAAAACTGATCCGAGATTATATATATATATATATATATATATATATATATATATATATATATATATATATATATATATATATATATATATATATATATATATATATATATATATATATATATATACACAGACGTGGACAAAATTGTTGGTACCCTTTGGTCAATGAAAGAAAAAGTCACAATGGTCACAGAAATAACTTTAATCTGACAAAAGTAATAATAAATTAAAATTCTATAAATGTTAACCAATGAAAGTCAGACATTGTTTTTCAACCATGCTTCAACAGAATTATGTAAAAAAATAAACTCATGAAACAGGCATGGACAAAAATGATGGTACCCCTAACTTAATATTTTGTTGCGCAACCTTTTGAGGCAATCACTGCAATCAAACGCTTCCTGTAACTGTCAATGAGACATCTGCACCTCTCAGCAGGTATTTTGGCCCACTCCTCATGAGCAAACTGCTCCAGTTGTGTCCGGTTTGAAGGGTGCCTTTTCCAGACTGCATGTTTCAGCTCCTTCCAAAGATGCTCAATAGGATTGAGGTCAGGGCTCATAGAAGGCCACTTTAGAATAGTCCAATTTTTTCCTCTTAGCCATTCTTGGGTGTTTTTAGCGGTGTGTTTTGGGTCATTGTCCTGTTGCAAGACCCATGACCTGCGACTGAGACCAAGCTTTCTGACACTGGCTAGTACATTTCTCTCTAGAATTCCTTGATAGTCTTGAGATTTCATTGTACCCTGCACAGATTCAAGACACCCTGTGCCAGACGCAGCAAAGCAGCCCCAGAACATAACAGAGCCTCCTCCATGTTTCACAGTAGGGACAGTGTTCTTTTCTTGATATGCTTCATTTTTTCGTCTGTGAACATACAGCTGATGTGCCTTGGCAAAAACTTCGATTTTTGTCTCATCTGTCCACAGGACATTCTCCCAGAAGCTTTGTGGCTTGTCAACATGTAGTTTGGCATATTCCAGTCTTGCTTTTTTATGATTCGTTTTCAACAATGGTGTCCTCCTTGGTCGTCTCCCATGTAGTCCACTTTGGCTCAAACAACGACGGATGGTGCGATCTGACACTGATGTTCCTTGAGCATGAAGTTCACCTTGAATCTCTTTAGAAGTCTTTCTAGGCTCTTTTGTTACCATTCGGATTATCCGTCTCTTAGATTTGTCATCAATTTTCCTCCTGCGGCCACGTCCAGGGAGGTTGGCTACAGTCCCATGGATCTTAAACTTATGAATAATATGTGCAACTGTACTCACAGGAACATCTAGTTGCTTGGAGATGGTCTTATAGCCTTTACCTTTAACATGCTTGTCTATAATTTTCTTTCTGATCTCTTGAGACAGCTCTTTCCTTTGCTTCCTCTGGTCCATGTCGAGTGTGGTACACACCATATCACCAAACAACACAGTGATTACCTGGAGCCATATATATAGGCCCAATGGCTGATTACAAGGTTGTAGACACCTGTGATGCTAATTAGTGGACACACCTTGAATTAACATGTCCCTTTGGTCACATTATGTTCTGTGTTTTCTAGGGGTACCATCATTTTTGTCCATGCCTGTTTCATGAGTTTATTTTTTTACATAATTCTGTTGAAGCATGGTTGAAAAACAATGTCTGACTTTCATTGGTTAACATTTATAGAATTTTAATTTATTATTACTTTTGTCAGATTAAAGTTATTTCTGTGACCATTGTGACTTTTTCTTTCATTGACCAAAGGGTACCAACAATTTTGTCCACGTCTGTATATATATATATATATATATATATATATATAATTTTTTTTTTATACATTTTTTAAATGACATGAACACCGGATCAGTCAATGCGGCACTAATACATTCCAATGGAAAAAAATGCCGGATCCGGCATGTGTTCAGGAGAGAAAAATGCAGAATGCTGCGGTAATTTCTCCATCCAAATACCGTAAGAGGGACTGAACTGATGCATCCTGAACAGATTGCTCTCCATTCAGAATGCATTAGGATAAGGCTACATGCACACGACCGTTCAGTTTTTTGTGGTCCGCAAACTGCGGATCCGCAACAAACGGAAGCCGCCCGTGTGCCTTCCGCAATTTGCGGAATGGAACAGGCGGCCCATTGTAGAAATGCCTATTCTTGTCCGCAAAACGGACAAGAATAGGACATGCTATATTTTTTTGGTGGGGCCACGGAACGGAGCTAAAGATGCGGACAGCACACGGAGTGCTGTCTGCATCTTTTGCGGCCCCATTGAAGTGAATAGGTCTGCATCCAAGCGCAAAAACTGCTGCTCAGATGCGGACCATAACTACGGTTGTGTGCATGAGGCCTAAAACCGATCAGTTATTTTCCGGTATAGAGCCCCTAGGACGGAACTCAATACCGGAAAACTTTGACGCAAGTGTGAAAGTACCCTTAAATGGGGACCCCTCTGCATACAGTACTACAATGCCCCACCCATGCACACAATATTACATGGCCCCCCCCCCCTGCATACAATATTACACGCTCCCCCCCCCGCCTACAATATTACACGCTCCCCCCGCCTACAATACTACACGCGGCCCCCCCCGCATACAATATTACACGCCGCCCCCCCCCGCATACAATATTACACGCCGCCCCCCCCGCATACAATATTACACGCCGCCCCCCCCCGCATACAATATTACACGCCGCCCCCCCCCCCCGCATACAATATTACACGCCGCCCCCCCCCCCCCCGCATACAATATTACACGCCGGCCCCCCCCCCGCATACAATATTACACGCCGGCCCCCCCCGCATACAATATTACACGCCCCCCCCCGCATACAATATTACACGCCCCCCCCCCGCATACAATATTACACGCCCCCCCCCCGCATACAATATTACACGCCCCCCCCCGCATACAATATTACACGCCCCCCCCGCATACAATATTACAACGCCGCCCCCCCCCCCGCATACAATATTACACGCCGCCCCCCCCCGCATACAATATTACACGCCCCCCCCCGCATACAATATTACACGCCCCCCCCCGCATACAATATTACACGCCGCCCCCCCCCCCGCATACAATATTACACGCCGCCCCCCCCCGCATACAATATTACACGCCGCCCCCCCCCCGCATACAATATTACACGCCGCCCCCCCCCGCATACAATATTACACGCCGCCCCCCCCCCGCATACAATATTACACGCCGCCCCCCCCCCCGCATACAATATTACACATGGTCCCCCGCATACAATATTACACGCTGCCCCCCCCCGCATACATTACACATGGTCCCCCCCCCGCATACAATATTACACGCCGCCCCCCCCCCGCATACAATATTACACGCCCCCCCCGCATACAATATTACACGCCGCCCCCCCCCCGCATACAATATTACACGCCGCCCCCCCCCCGCATACAATATTACACGCCGCCCCCCCCCGCATACAATATTACACGCCGCCCCCCCCCCCCGCATACAATATTACACGCCGCCCCCCCCCCCGCATACAATATTACACGCCGCCCCCCCCCCGCATACAATATTACACGCCGCCCCCCCCCCCGCATACAATATTACACGCCGCCCCCCCCCCGCATACAATATTACACGCCGCCCCCCCCCCGCATACAATATTACACGCCGCCCCCCCCCGCATACAATATTACACATGGTCCCCCGCATACAATATTACACGCTGCCCCCCCCCGCATACATTACACATGGTCCCCCCGCCGCATACAATATTACATGCCGCCCCCCCCGCATACATTACACATGGTCCCCCCGCCGCATACAATATTACATGCCGCCCCCCCCGCATACAATATTACACGCCGCCCCCCCCCCCCCCGCATACAATATTACACGCCGCCCCCCCCGCATACAATATTACACGCCCGCCCCCCCCGCATACAATATTACACGCCCGCCCCCCGCATACAATATTACACGCCGGCCCCCCCGCATACAATATTACACGCCCCCCCCCACACAATATTACACGCCGCCCCCCCCGCATACAATATTACACGCCGCCCCCCCCCCGCATACAATATTACACGCTGCCCCCCCCCCGCATACATTACACATGGTCCCCCCGCCGCATACAATATTACACGCCGCCCCCCCCCGCATACAATATTACACGCCCCCCCCCCCCGCATACAATATTACACGCCGGCCCCCCCGCATACAATATTACACGCCGGCCCCCCCGCATACAATATTACACGCCGGCCCCCCCGCATACAATATTACACGCCGGCCCCCCCGCATACAATATTACACGCCGGCCCCCCCGCATACAATATTACACGCCGGCCCCCCCGCATACAATATTACACGCCGGCCCCCCCGCATACAATATTACACGCCCCCCCCCCCCGCATACAATATTACACGCCCCCCCCCCCCCGCATACAATATTACACGCCGCCCCCCCCCGCATACAATATTACACATGGTCCCCCGCATACAATATTACACGCTGCCCCCCCCGCATACAATATTACACGCCCCCCCCCGCATACAATATTACACGCCGCCCCCCCCGCATACAATATTACACGCCGCCCCCCCCCGCATACAATATTACACGCCGCCCCCCCCGCATACAATATTACACGCCGCCCCCCCCGCATACAATATTACACATGGTCCCCCGCATACAATATTACACGCCGCCCCCCCCGCATACAATATTACACATGGTCCCCCGCATACAATATTACACGCCGCCCCCCCCGCATACAATATTACACGCCGCCCCCCCCCGCATACAATATTACACATGGTCCCCCGCATACAATATTACACGCCGCCCCCCCCGCATACAATATTACACATGGTCCCCCGCATACAATATTACACGCCGCCCCCCCCGCATACAATATTACACATGGTCCCCCGCATACAATATTACACGCCGCCCCCCCGCATACAATATTACACATGGTCCCCCGCATACAATATTACACGCCGCCCCCCCCGCATACAATATTACACATGGTCCCCCGCATACAATATTACACGCCGCCCCCCGCATACAATATTACACGCCGCCCCCCCCCGCATACAATAATACACATGGTCCCCCGCATACAATATTACACGCCGCCCCCCCCCGCATACAATATTACACATGGTCCCCCGCATACAATATTACACGCCGCCCCCCCCGCATACAATATTACACGCCGCCCCCCCCGCATACAATATTACACATGGTCCCCCGCATACAATATTACACGCCGCCCCCCGCATACAATATTACACGCCGCCCCCCCCCCCCGCATACAATATTACACATGGTCCCCCGCATACAATATTACACGCCGCCCCCCGCATACAATATTACACGCCGCCCCCCCCCCGCATACAATAATACACATGGTCCCCCGCATACAATATTACACGCCGCCCCCCCCGCATACAATATTACACGCCGCCCCCCCCGCATACAATATTACACGCCCCCCCCCCCCCGCATACAATATTACACATGGTCCCCCGCATACAATATTACACGCTGCCCCCCATATTACATGGCCCCCCCCCGAGCACACACATGTGAAAGACACTATATGAGGTAAGAGCAGTCATCCTTGAGCTGCTCTGCAAACAGCCCGAGTTCTCCGGCTTCCGACCCAAGCTGCAGCTGCGCCGCCGATTCTGAGTCACGTGACCCACTGACGTCAGGGGGAGGTCCCTTTTCTGCATGGAGTTTAGGTGCTACCATTGAGGTTTCTTCCGTTAGACCAGGAGAACCCGCCTCTTCCGGTGACAACATAGCTGCCAGGAGCGACTGTGTTCTACAGAGGAGCGAATGGGGGACATGGACTCGTATGGGGAAGTGCTGGAGAATAATGGCCCTCAAGTCCCCAGCAGCCCGGAGAGCGTGGACCACTACGTGCTCAGCACCCTGCCTGAAGTGGTGGAGAGAGTGATGAGCTTTCTACCGGGCAAGGCTCTGCTGCAGGCAGCCTGGTGTGTCTATGTCTGCTTACTGTACTGCCAGAGAACTACAAAGCCCAGCATGCACTGGCAGTCTATATTTGCATTATGCGCTAGATCTTTTCTCTGGTGCCTTAGGAGTACAAGGTGTAGCAGAGCTGACTTTGTCATGTCAGTGTCTCCAGTGTGCATCATGACAGGTTGATGTTGTGATCTATAACAGCGCACAGTGGAACATCACATACTGAGCTCTGCTGCATCCTGGTGCCTCTAATGGACCACTACCTATAATCTACATTCGTAGGGCCCGATGTTGTGTTGTATTACTACAGCCTGGGACTTGGCTGCAGCCCTTTTAATATGACACCTGTACGGCCATAATGTATACCAGTGCCAGGGCTGCGGGCGAGCTCGCTGAGTGCCCGTTATTGCTTACAATTTTTGTTTTTATTGTTTCAGTGTCTGTAGGTTATGGAGGGATTGTGCATGGCGTAAACGGAAGGAGAGGCAGAGAGTGACGTGGATATCCGCTGTGGGGGCAGGGGATCTGGATTTGGGTGGCCACTCTTTGGTTCAAGTTGTCCAAGAAGAATTAGAGGTAAGTGAGACATTTTTCGCTCATTTTCTAACTCTAGGATCCTGAATAAACCTTCTATGATGTCATTTATTTCAATTCCATCCTTAAAGGGGTTGTCTCACTTAAGCAATTTATTACGTAGAGAAAGTTAAAGGGGTTGATACTACTAATGATTTATCCTCTGGATAGGTCATCAGCATCTGATCAGTGGGGGTCCGACACACGGGACTCCCGCCGATTAGCTGTTTAAGAAGGCACATGGCCTGGGCGCAGCTCAACCCCATTCACTTCAATAGGGCTGAGCTGTGACCAGGCCACGTGACGTGACCTATAGTCATGACATCACTGGCCTGTGGGAAGCAGCGAGAAGGCCACGGCGTTACTGCAAGCGCCACTATTTTCTCAAACAGCTGATCAGCAGGGGTCCGACACCTGATTATAGATGAGCGAATTTCATATTTAGAAATTCGTTTGCGAGTCGTTTACTGGCAAAAGCAGAATTGCGTTATGGACTCCGTTACCACGGAGCATAAGGGAATTCTATGATGGAATGTATAACTGAATGCCTTAGAGGCAATATGCAGGAAAGGACTCCCCTGCATAACGGAAACTGGACGGATCAGTTATGCAGCCCATAGACTTCTATTATGACGGAATGAATAACAGAATGCCTCTAAAGGCGTTCCTTTATGCATTCTGTCATGGAATTGCGTTATGGTCCGTGGTAACGGAATCTATAATGCAATTCTGCTTTTACCAGCAAACAAATTTCATCTCTACTGGTCCTTAAAAACATGAAGTAGACATTTGGGAAATGTAAAGTAATAACTATTTTAGAGGGTAATCAGAAAAACAAAAAGAAAGGACCCCAGGGGTTGGGAAAAAGAAGAAAGGGGGACAGTGCCCACCTAGTGTATCCAATAATACCACCCCTGAAGAATAACTCGGCACAAGCTCCCGAGTACAAATGGCAGAATAACAGAAGAAAAGGAGCCAAGAAATGCCAAAAAGTAGAGAATAAATAAATATTTATTAGCGGTAATTTAACATGACAATAAGTAAAAATGCAATACAATGCATGTGATGCCAGGAGACAGGGAACAAAAGGGAACAGGGAAGGAAAAAACGGCGCCACCCTGGGAGGGACACACTGGTCAATAATGCATCAGTATAAAAGATCACTCAGAACATATAAAGTATAATAACCTATCCTAGGATCACTGCATATACAAAATCATAGTGGAAGGTGAGTCACTACTCAACTGCAAAGAACCAATATATATCAGAAAAATGATACTATGAACGTAAGTGGATAGCCGCACTGGACGCAAGCCTGGGAAATCAGAAAGCATCCAAGTGAAAAGGGACAACAGGGTAGACAAGCAGGAGGGACTCGCCTAAAAAGGACCAGAAGTGTAACAACCAGGATGGCGCTACCCCAACGCGCGTTTCGGCGTGCCTTCGTCAGGCACGTCGAAACGCGCGTTGGGGTAGCGCCATCCTGGTTGTTACACTTCTGGTCCTTTTTAGGTGAGTCCCTCCTGCTTGTCTACTCTGTTGTCCCTTTTCACTTGGATGCTTTCTGATTTCCCAGGCTTGCGTCCAGTGCGGCTATCCACTTACGTTCATAGTATCATTTTTCTGATATATATTGGTTCTTTGCAGTTGAGTAGTGACTCACCTTCCACTATGATTTTGTATATGCAGTGATCCTAGGATAGGTTATTATACTTTATATGTTCTGAGTGATCTTTTATACTGATGCATTATTGACCAGTGTGTCCCTCCCAGGGTGGCGCCGTTTTTTCCTTCCCTGTTCCCTTTTGTTCCCTGTCTCCTGGCATCACATGCATTGTATTGCATTTTTACTTATTGTCATGTTAAATTACCGCTAATAAATATTTATTTATTCTCTACTTTTTGGCATTTCTTGGCTCCTTTTTCTTCTGTTATTCTGCCTATTTTAGGGGGTATCACTATCTTTTTCAAAGAATAGATCATCAGTAAGAAAAAAGGCAGGCAACCCCTTTAACCCCTTAAGGACCAGCGCCATACATGTACGGCGGGCTGATCAGAGGCAGGAGTCCGGCAGTCACTGATAGCAATTGCGGACAAGAATAGGACATGTTCTATTTTTTCTTCGGTGGACTGGAAGATCGGGGCCGCGCTTCGGAAATAAAAATTATTTCACTGTAAAACTTGACAAAAGTATCACATGACCTAACCCCTCAGTTGAACATCGTGAAAATAAAAACTGTCAAAAAAGCAATTTTTTTGATACCTTACATCACAAAAAGTATAATACCAAGCGATCAAAAAGTCATATGCACCCTAAAATAGTACCAATCAAACCGTCATCTCATACCGAATAAAATTAGCCCCTACATAAGACAGTAGCCCCCTTAAAAAAAAAGAAGATGGCTTTCAGAATAATAAAACACCAAAAAAATGCTTTATTATGTAAAACTGCAACAAACAACCAAAAAAAGTTGTCAAATTTGGTATTGTCGCGTCCATAACAACCTGCTCTGTAAAAAATTGCACATGATCTAACCTGTCAGATGAACATTGTAAATAACAAAAAATTGTGCCTAAACAGCTATTTTGTGTTACCTTGCCTCACAAAAAGTGTAATATAGAGCAACCAAAAATCATATGTACCCTAAAATAGTACCAACAAAACTGCCACCTTATCACGTAGTTTCCAAAATGGGGTCATTTTTGGGGGAGATTCTACTCTAGGGATGCATCAGGGGGTCTTCAAATGTGATATGGCAGCTTAAAATTATCCCAGTGAAATCTGCCCTCCAAAAACCATATGGCGTTCCTTTCCATCTGTGCCCTGCCGTGTGCCCATACAGCAGTTTACGATCACATATGGGGTGTTTTTGTAAACCACAGAATCAGGGTAATAAATATTGAGTTTTGTTTTGCTGTTAACCCTTGCTTTGTTACTGGAAAATTGGATTCAAATGGAAAAATCTGCCAAAAAGTGCATTTCTGAAATTTCATCTACATTTTCCTTTAATGTAGGGTTAAGGCTGCTTTCACACTAGCGTTCGCTGGTCCGTTCGTGAGCTCCGTTTGAAGGGGCTCACGAGCGGACCCGAACGCAGCCGTCCAGCCCTGATGCAGTCTGAATGGAGCGGATCCGCTCAGACTGCATCAGTCTGGCGGCGTTCAGCCTCCGCTCCGCTCGCCTCCGCACGGACAGGCGGACAGCTGAACGCTGCTTGCAGCGTTCGGGTGTCCGCCTGGCCGTGCGGAGGCGTGCGGATCCGCCCAGACTTACAATGTCTTAGATGTCACCCTGTGGCTCAATCTTCAGGCGGATCCGTCCCCCATTGACTTTACATTGAAAGTCTGGACGGATCCGTCCGAGGCTATTTTCACACTTAGCTTTTTTTAGCTAATATAATGCAGACGGATCCGTTCTGAACGGAGCCTCCGTCTGCATTATTATGAGCGGATCCGTTCAGAACGGATCCGCCCGAACGCTAGTGTGAAAGTAGCCTAAGAAAGTTTGTAAGATCAGTTTTGAATACCTTGAGGGGTGTAGTTTCTAAAATGGGGCCATTTATGGGTGGTTTCTATTATGTAAGCCCCACAAAGTAACTTCAGACCTGAACTGGTCCTTAAAAACATGAAGTAGACATTTGGGAAATGTAAAGTAATAACTATTTTAGGGGGTATAACTAGGTTTTAAAAGCAGAGAAATTGAAATTTTAAAAATTGCGAATTTTTCTAAATTTTTGGTTAATTTTGGTATTTATTTATTTTTTATAAATTAATAATGAAATATTTTGACTCAATTTTATCACTGTCATGAAGTACAATATGTGCCAAGAAAACAATCTCAGAATGGCCTAGATAAGTAAAAGCGTTTTAAAGTTATCACCACATAAAGTGACACATGTCAGATTTGCAAAAAATGCCCTGGTCCTTAAGGTAAAAAATGGCATTGTCCTTAAGGGGTTAATACAAGGCACTTACTAATGTATTGTGATTCTCACTATTGCTTTCTTTGCTGGATTAATTCCTTTTTCCATTACATTATACTCTGCTTGTTTCCATGGTTACTACCACACTGCAATCCAGCAGTGGTTGACGTGATTGAATACTATAGGAAAAAGTGCCAACCTATACGCACTTCCACTGTCTCAGTTACCAGAGAGGCCAAGCGCCTTTTCTTATAGTGAGCAAGTACGGCCTCTGCTGCTGGAGTGCAGGGTAGTTGTAACCATGGAAACGAGCAGTGTATAATGTGATTAATAAATCTAGTCTTTAAAGGAAACAATATGGACAATAGGGTTGTCATGATGCCCAAATTTTGATTAATTTCAATACCATAAAAAAGTATTGCGATACTCAATACCATGTGGAAAAAATAAAACGCCAAAAAGCCACGTGCATTTTATGGAACGTCCGGCCCATAATAGAACAGTCCTATCCTGTTTTTTGGGGGACAAGGTGTTAAAAAAAATGGCGAATCGTGTTTTTTTTTTTTTCTGTTGCGGCATTTACCACATGGGAGATATTCTGTAATATTTTAATAGTTTGGACGTGGCGATATGTAATATGTATATATTTTTAGTTTTTTATTGTTTATTTTATATGTAAAATTGGGAAATGGGGTGATTTTAAACTTTTAATATTTTGGTTTAATAACTATTAGCCCCCTTATGGGGCTAGAACCCTTGTCCTATTCACCCTGATAGAGCTCTATTAGGGTGAATAGGGCTTCAGTAGTGTCCTGGCTGCCATGGTAACCGATCGGAGCCCTACGATTTCACTGCTGGGGCTCCGATCGGAAGCTACCAATGAATATTCTGAGGAGGACGAGAGGGGACCCTGTGGCTACTGCCACCAATTAAGACAATACTGAGGGGAGGGGGAGGTCACTGCGCCTACAATGAATGTAGATTACCCCTAAATACAAATGTAGGCAGAGGGTGCCAGCCATATCACACAGCCAGCATCCGGCCTCAGTGACAGGGATCCTGCCGAACTCCGTCTATTAACCCCTCAGGTGCCAAACCTGAGGGATTAATCGACGGGGATCACAGATTGCCATGCCCTGTCATTGAGGCAGCCTACATTTGTATTAAGGGGTTAATTGTATTCATTGGTGGTGCAGTGGCCATAGCCCCTCCTCCTCAGTGCTATTTTCATTGGTGGCAGTGGCGGCCGTGTCATAGTGGGGAGTTAGGGACTTCCTCCTTCTCCACTGTGGCGCGTCTCATGTTCTATAACACATATTAGGCTGCGCAGTAGCGAAGCCTAGTATCAGAAAATAGCAAATCCTGGTATCGCATCGATCCAGGTGTAAAAGTATCGAATGGGTATCGAAAGTTCGATACCCGTTGCAACCCTAATGGACAATCACGATACATTAGTAAGTGCCTTCTGTTAAAGGTAGTCTGTCACCTAATCTGAGCGTTTTAGACCTTCAGATCAGTTTAGACTGTTTGACCCTCATTATAATGGTACCTTTCTTTTCTGTGTCCCTCGTCGAGATCATGAAAAAGACACTTTTTAAACGTATGCAAATGAGCTTCTGCAAGTGCCCAGGGGTGGCGTTACTGCCGCAAGTGCCCAGGCCCCTCGGCGATGTGCCCAGAAAAACACACCTCTTTCAGCCCTCTGGCCCGTCCTTCTTTCTTAATAATAATAATAATAATATTATTATTACCATTACCTCCTCCTCTGCCTCCAGCCGGCGGAAGTCATGAGCGGCACCAGAGGACGGCGGACCGGCAAGTCTCAGCGCAGTTGGCCACACCTGCAAACTGCTCTGCCCATTATGGGCAGAGGAATATCTTTTCATATTGCGCATGCGCCGGGCAACTAAAGACAGCTGCTCGGAGACTTGCCGGGCCGCCGTCCTCTGGTGCCGCTCGTGACTTCTATAGGCAGAGGAGGAGGCAATAATAGGAAAGAAGGGCGGAAAGAGGTGTGTTTTTCTGGGCACTTGCAGCAGGCACTGCCTGGGCACTTGTGGAAGCTCATTTGCATACGTTTAGAAAGTGTCTTTCATTATCTCGACGAGAAAAACCCACATAAATGTTGGGCAAAATTGTCTGACCCTAAAGAAGCCAGCTCAGCATCATGAAGTAATCCTAAAAAAGCAAACTGAGACTAAACAGGCTAAAATAATCAGTCATTTTATTAAATACATAAATATGACAAAAGACACAAAAGCACATCAAAAGATGTGGTGCGAATCACTCCTGAGGAATAGTATAACACAGATGTATATAAATGGAGGCTTGTAATAAAATGCTAAAACGTCCCTGGAGGTGGAATGGAAGATAAGTGATCAGGTGGGGCTGCCATAAAGGGGTTGTCCGAGTTCTGTTTTTATTTTATTTTTTATTTTTTTATTTTTGTTTTTTTCTGTCTATGTTTCAAACTAGGCAAATGTAACAGCTTTCCAATTAACTCACTATCTCCAGTGGCTGGTTTTCTCAGATTTCACTGAGGGTCACATGACCTGTGATGTCAGCTTCTCTCCCTGCTCTAATAATGTTCCTGCACAAGCCTGAGAGATCTGTACAGGAGTCACTGTGCTGGCCACGCCCCCCTGCACTGCTGCTGCTTATTGCTCTCTCCCAGGATTCTTAACCCCTTCAGCTGCACAGACTCAGGTCTGAAGTGTTTACTGTGTAGCTGCAGGCAGTGAGGAGACAAATGCTCGGAACAGGAGCTGAAAGAGACGTTCTGCAGAGCATTGCAGGTAGGGGGAAGATCCTGTGTGTATTAGCAGTGTCATTATACAACTAGGACTTGTAGTTCTATACATACAACATGCTGCTGAGTCTCCCAGCAGGCAGACATGTCACTCAGGGCAGCACTTGTATTCACTCCCTTAGCAGTGTCATTATACAGCTGGGACTTGTAGGTATTATTATTATTTATTATTAAAGCGCCATTCATTCCATAGCGCTGTACATATGAGAAGAGGTGCACCTACATAATACAGACAATTGCACTAATCATAAACAAGATGAGTTACAAACTGGTACAGAAGGCGAGAGAGCCCTGCCCGTGAGGGCTTACAATCTACATGGTATGGGAGAAGGACACAGTAGGTGCGGGTGAAGTTGGTCATGGCGGTATAGAGGCAGCAGGGTCACTGGTTGTAGGCTTGTCTGAAGAGGTGGGTTTTCAGTTTCTTTTGAAGGATTCCACTGTAGGTGAGAGTCTCATATGTTGGGGTAGAGAGTTCCGGAGTATGGGGGATGCACGGGAGAAATCTTGGAGGCGATTGTGGGAAGAGGCGATAAGAGGAGAGAAGGAGGTCTTGTGAGGATCGGAGATTACGTGTGGGGATGTATCGGGAAAGTAGCTCAGAGATGTAGGGAGGGGACAGGTTGTGGACAGCCTTGTATGTAGTTGTTAGTACTTTGAAGTGAATTTGTTGGGCAATGGGGAGCCAGTGAAGGGATTGGCAGAGGGGTAATAGGGTAAGAGCTGGATTAGTTGGGCAGCAGAGTTGAGGATAGATTGGAGGGGTGCGAGAGTGCTAGATGGAAGGCAACAGAGGAGAATGTTGCAGTAGTCTTAGGCAGGAGATGAGGGCATGTACAAGCATTTTCGCAGATTCAAAGTTAAAGGGGTTGTCCAGGATTGGGAAGATTGGAGTATGTGTACAACAATGCCCTAAATGTTACAATCGTGCCTGTCCTACCTTTACCCGACATTTCTAATGCCCAGTTTTCAAATCTCCAACTCTCAGCCGGAAGCGCTGTGTTTCCAAGACTCGGTGACGTACCGGGTCCCTTTCTGCCGAGTGAAGCCTCTTCTTCCGCTTCCCAGGGAGCCCGGTGACGTCACCCTCAGCCACATTAATTATTCAAAGTGCCTGGATGGGCGGTAACAAGGCGGCAACCAACCGCGCTAAGCCACGCCCATCCGGTCCGGTGACGTCACCGGGGGAGGGCGCTTTATTATGAATGAAAGAGGCAGAGCACTGAATATTAATTAGGGGGCGGAGTCACGGCGGAGATGAAACCATGCTGCCGCGCTGTGCTGGGAACCACAGTGCAGTGCGGCAGGAAGGTAGGAAAAAATAAACATAGGTGTAAACAAAGCGTGGGGGGACCGTATGAGCCATATAGAAATGGTGAAAATACTTAAAAACATATGGGGGGACCTTGATTCAGCTGTTAATAGGGAGTACATAAAAAAAAAAAAAAGAAATTTGATCCCGGACAACCCCTTTAAGTAAAGCACGGATGCAGGAGATGTTTTAGAGGTGGCAGGTGGTGGAAAGGGCTTGGCTGTGCGGCCGGAAGGAAATCCATGGTCACTCCAAGGCAGCTGACTTGGGTGACCAGGGAGAGTGTGCAGCCATTGATCGTGATAGATAGGTCTGTTGGGGGGTTTGAACAAGATGGGGGGAAAGATGATGAATTCTGTCTTATCCATGTTAAGTTTTAGAAAGCTAGAGGCGAAGAAGGATGATATAGAAGATAGACATTGTGGGATTCTTGATAGTAAGGTGGTGATGTCTGGACCAGAGAGGTAGATTTGTGTGTCCCTACTTTGATGTTCTGTAGCCCCAGCAGGGAAGACATTATGTCAATAGGTCCCAATGCGTTTCGTCTGGCTTATACCTCCTAGACTCATCAGGGAAAACTGCATACAGGCTGATGAATTGCTGTATCCACTGTGATTACAACCTTTGGTGACCTCAGGCAACTGAGAAATCTCTCTTGGTCTAGCTGGGATTTCTGCTGGCCTAGTGTGACACATCTATAGCTACTCAGACCTGACAAAGAGCTTGTGCTAGTTTCAGCTTAAATAATAGCCTCTGTCCTCCACCAGACGTATTCCCAACATGTACCTCATGTGGAATGCTCTGATTTATGCCGCTGTATAGCCATACAATGGCATATGTTACCTATAGGTTCCAGTTTGTAAAGAAGCACTCCCACAAAAATTTTTATTCTCTGACCCGTTTGAAAGGGACATGTTGTAAACTGTAGTGAAGGGAATTTTCTTACCAATGACTGTATTTGTAAGTTATAACCTCCCTTCTAAACCTCAACTGTGTCATATGACCAACACTCTGACTCCCCAAATAACACAGCATCTTATGTGTAGACAGGAAGCCAATTTCTCTGTGTATTCCTATGGGAGCCTCAATGCATGTCTCATAGGAATGAGTAGAGAAGTAACTGACTTCCTTTCCTGAGTCGTTTGGAAGGTAAGAGATCTGGTCTCATAACACAGCTGAGGATCAGAAGGGATGCTATAACTTACAAATACAGTCACTGGAAAGAAGATTATCGTCAATACAGTTTTATATCATGTACCTTTCTAATGGACTTGAGAATAAAGATTTTTGTGGGAATACTTTCTTTGCATAGGTTCACTCTATAGAAAAGTGCAGTAGACGTTGCTTTCCTATACACTTAACAAAAGGTATATTGACAAATCCCAGTCCAAAAGAACACTCTCTTGTGTTCTGAAAGGTTAATTAGAGCCTATAGATAAGTTTGACATACAGTGGCCTGCAAAAGTTTGGGCACACCTGGTCAAAATTATGAACAGTTAAGCAAGTTAAAGATGAAATGATCCCAAAAGGCATAAAGTTAAAGATGACACACTCCCTTTGTGTATTAAGCAAAAACAATTTTTTATTTTCAAAATAACAAAAAAGGAAATGAGTTTTGATATGGTAAGATTATTTTAAACATACCGTATTTTTTGCCCCAAAAGTGGGGGGAAAATGCCCCTGCTTCTTATGGGGCGAATACTAATGAGCGCTTCCATTATGGAAGCGCTAATTAGTACCGGAGGACCAGGAAGCGGTAAAGGCTCTATACTTACCGCTTCCTGGTCGGCTGCGCACAGCTTGAGGGCGCTCTGTGACCTCGCGCTTTGCGCTCCAGTTAACAGCACAGCCGACAGCATGAGGAAGAAGATGGCGGGCGGTGAGGAGCGGCGGCGTCCAGGAGCAGGAGAGGTAAGTGTTTTTTTTATTTTATTAAACATGAGGCTGGGGGCTGATCTGAGACAATGGGGGCTAACATCACTGCTGGGGGCCAAAATGGGAGGCAATGGGGGGGCTACAGAGGGCTGCCATAAGGCAACGGGGCCTGATTGGGCCGAAATGAGAGGCAATGGGGGCTGCTGGGGGCCCAAATGAGAGGCAATGGGGGCTACAGAGGGCTAATATAAGGCAATGGTGGCTGCTGCAGGCCAAAATGAAAGGCAATGGGGCTACAGAGGGCTGACATAAGGCAATGGGAGCTGCTGGGGGCCAATATGAGAGGCAATGGGGGCTACAGAGGGCAATGGGGGCTGCTGGGGGCAAATATGAGAGGCAGTGGGGTCTGATCTGAGGTATTTTTGGGGTCTTATTAACATTGGGGGTCTGATTGGGGTTGTTAGCTGAAGTCTGATCTGAGGTCTAATGAAACATTTTTTTTTATTATTATTGTCCTCTAAAACCTAGGTGCGTCTTATGGGTGAAAAATACGGTAATTAAATCTTGGATATACCTGGGTTGCAATATTTGGATAAAAGCTAGATGCTACAGAGGCGGTCATGTATCTGGACAAAGGAATTCCTCTGTTTTGATTTTCCTGCTTTGGAGTATCCCAATTGCGTCCAAATGTATACTATGAGGATCTATACACCACACATTCCTATTGGCTCATTTGTATTTTTAGGTTATATGGGTGACACCCAGGGCTCGGCTAATAAAGTGACAATCTTCTGCCGTTTGGAGTTGGAGGAAGAATCAAATCGAGTCATATCATCTTATTATTTTAACCCTAAACTAAAATTTAAGGTCTGGAGCATTGCAGACAACATGGTTAGATCCCTTGTTTAAAAAAATAAATAAAATCATAAAAAATTCTACCATGACAGCCTGAAGCAAAACTTTGGGCACCCTGCATGGTTAGTACCCAGTAGCACCGCCTTTAGCAAGTATCACAGCTTGCAAACATTTTGTAGCCAGCAAAAGTCTTTCAATTCTTGTTTGAGGGATTTTTATCCATTCTTCCTTGGAAAAGTCTTCCAGTTCTGTGAGATTCCTGGGCTCTCTTGCATGCCCTGCTTTTTTGAGGTCTATCCACAGATTTGTAATGATAATCAGATCAGGGGACTGTGAGCGCCATGGTAAAACCTTAAGCTTTTGAATTAGTCTCTTGTGGATTTTGAGGTGTGTTTAGGATTGTTATCCATTTGTAGAAGCCATCTTTTTATCCTCAGCTTTTTTACAGTTGGTGTTATGTTTGCTTCCAGAATTTGCTATTATTTCATTTAATCAGTTTTTCCCCCTACCCATGAAATGTTCCCAGTACCATTGGCTGCAACACAACCCCAAAGCATGATTTATCCACCCCCATGCTTAAAGGGGTTGTTCACCCAGGCAGCCCCCCTGATGTTAGAATTGGAGCATTTTATGCTCCGATGCTCTCCTTTTCCCCTCGCTGGATCGCGCAGGGCAAGGCCTCTTTTATTTACAATAACACACTGCTGGATGTAGGCTTCCGCTCAGCAGTGTGTTCGGTGACATCCCCTGCTCTGATGGGCGGGCTTTTTACAGGCTAGGGCAGCGCTAAAGCCCACCCATCATTGCCGATAAAATCACTGGGCGCACTACTAAGCAGAAGCCTCCGCCTGACAGCCCTATGGCGAGTCCGGTACGTCACTGGAACTCCAGAAAATGCCTTTGCCCTGTGCGATTTAGCGCAGGGCAAAGGAGAGCATCGGAGCATAAACTGCTCCGATGCTCAAGTCAGGGGGGCTGCCTGGGTGAAAATGGGGATATGTCCGGGTTCAGCTCTTTAATGGTTGGAGAGGTGTTCTTTTCATTAAATTCTGTTCTTTTCTTTCTCCAAACATACCTTTGCTCATTGTGGCCAAAGAGTTCTATTTTAACCACATCGGTCCACAGGACTTGTTTCCAAAATGCACCAGGCTTGTTAGATGTTCTTTTTCAAACTTCTGCTGCTGAATTTTGTGGTGAGGCTGCAGGAGAGGTTTTCTTCTGATGACTCTTCCATGAAAGCCATATTTGTACAGGTGTCACTGAACAGTAGAACAATGTACCACAGCTCCAGAGTCTGCTAAATCTCCCTGAATGTCTTTTGCTGTCAAGCGGGTTCTGATTTACCTTTCTTGCAATCCTTTGAGCAGCTGTCTCTCAAACAGAAAATGTGCCAAACTGCGGATGGATCGATTAAGCTCACGGAAATCCAAACATGGCCTAGGAGTTCCGTCCTTTTGAAAAACGAAAAACCCTGCTGCCACTGGGGATTTGGACAGTCTAATATGTCCCTTAGCCAAACTCTGGTGATATACTCTCGCATGGCCGCTCTTTTCGGGTCAGAAAGATTATACAACTGAGATTTGGGCAACTTGGCTCCGGGAATAAGGTTGATGGGACAATCATACTCTCGATGTGGGGGAAACTCCTGGTCTCCACTTTCAGAGAATACATCAGCAAAATCAGAAATAAATGAAGGTACAACTTTAGTCTTCCACGCCTTCTGTTGACCTACACTGTACCTGTTAACTGCCATTTCTTAATTACCGATTCATTTTCAACTGAGGAAATTGCAACCTGAAAACGCTTCCCTATCATCTTATAGCCACCTGCTGCTTTGTGAGCTTCAACCAGTTTTGTTTTCAGAGTATTACGCAGCTGCTTAGAAGAATCCATGGCTGCCTTTTTTTGGGGACAAGGTTACAGGAGTCTGAGTACAGGGTTGTCACGATACCAACATTTTTTTTATTCGATTTCTATACCCTAAAGTATTGCGATATTCAATACCACACGGAAAAAAATAAAACGCCCAAAAAGCTGCGTGCATTACGTATTTTATGGAACGTTCGGCCCATAGTAGAACAGTCCTATCCTATTTTTAAAAAAAATTTGGGGGGGGGGACAAGGTGACTTAAAAATGGCGCATCGTGCAGTTTTTTTTTTTTTTGTTTTTTTTTTTCTGTTACGGCGTTCACCGCATAGGAGTTATTTTCTAATAGTTTGGATTTTTCAGACATGGCGATATGTTTATTTAATATGTAAAATTGGGAAAGGGGGTGATTTATACTTAAAGGGGTTGTCCAAGATATATTTATTGATGACCTATCCTCAGGATAGGTCATCAATATCAGATCGGAGAGGGTCCGACACCCCCTCCGATCAGCTGTTTGAAGAGAAGGCGTGCGGGGTGTCAGCACTGCCTCCTCTTCACTGTTTACCTTCTAGCCGTTGCATCTGCAGTGGTGAGCAGGTGTAATTACACCCAAGCCGTCCTATTGAAATGAATGGGACGGCTTGGGTGTAATTATGTGTATACATTCTGCCCAAAAAAGAGGGGATATATGCTGATTGTTCCTCTCTTGTTAATAGGTTTCTAAAGAGGTGCAAAAAAGAGAAATAAATGCATCTCTTGCTTTAAAAAGCTTCCTGAACAATATACAAAAAAATTGTGTAGAGAATGCATTTCAAGCATTGTGGGAGAGGAGCAACCATCTATGATGGAAGAGTTAAAAACAATAATCCGTGACTAAGTTAGATCCTCCCTGACTTCGTTTAAAGAATCCAGTCCAGGTCCTCTTCCCCCTAAAAGACAAAAAATTGCAATCCCTTCCTCCTCTGATTCCGAGGACGTAATGGACGACGCAGAGCCTTCTAGACAATGGGAGGATGACGACCTTTCGGAAGGGGAAATAGTGGAGGATGCAAAAAAATTCTAGGTTTTCTATTAAAAGCGGTCAGGGCTACTATGGGCATTGAGGAAGTCCAGAAGCCGCGGTCCATACAGGAAGAAATGTTTGGGGGCTTAAGAACCGAAAGGTCAAAGGTGTTCCCCATAAATGAAAATATAAAAGAGATGATCCTTGACGAGTGGTCTGATCCAGAAAAACGTCTTGGCATATCAAGAGAATTCAAAAATCTGCTCTTGTTTGATCCCTCTGAATCTAAACTATTCGATAATATACCGAAGATAGACGTGCAGGTAGCTAAGGTAAACAAAAAAACATCTTTACCATTTGAAGACTCTTACGCAGATGGTCTCCTGCGTAAGTCCTGGGAAACTGCTATGTACAGGGTTAAGACCAACATTACTGCGACGTCTGTGGCGAGATCAATGTACTTGTGGCTCAATGAGCTCGTAAGTCATTTAAAAAACAAGACACAGAGGGAGGAAATAATAGATTCCTTATCACTGCTTTCCTAGCCGACGCTAGGTATGAAGTGTGAGACCAAACTAAATAGGGAATGCAGTAATGTCTACAGCTGCACCAGACAAGAGATATGGTCATTACCAAGCAACAACACTGAAGATCAAGAGACTGTCAGTTTACTCTGTGTGCAGCCAATCTCTTACAGTGACAGTACCCCCCCCCCCCCCCCTTCCTTCTACGGCGGGTGATCTCCGGACACCCAGGACCGACCTAATCTGGATTAGCCCTGTGAAAGGCTTTTACAAGGTGACTGGCATTAACGTCGGCCGCTGGAATCCACATAATCTCCTCTGGACTGTAACCCCTCCAGATACTGGAGGGATCTACGGAGAATTCTGGAATCCACTATCCTGGCGATCTTTAAATTCAAGATTTCCGTTCACCATGTCAGGAGGGGGTGGCAGGGAGGACGGTTCAGCAGGTTCGACATATCTCTTCAGTAATGATTTGTGGAAAACATTATGAATCTTTAAAGCCTGCGGAATGTCAAGATGAAAGGCTACCGGGTTAATAATGGCAGAAATCTTATATGGACCAATAAACCTTGGGCCCAACTTCCACGAAGATACTTTCCACTTAATGTTTCTTGTGGCTAGCCACACAGAATCGCCCACTCTTAGATCCGGACCACTCATACGTCTCTTGTCAGCTATTCGTTTATTCTTCTTGCCCATCTTTTTTAGATTATTTAGAATTTTCGGCCAAATAGATGACAAAGAGGAAAATCTTTCCTCTTCAGGTATACCAGAAGTCTCAGTACCAGAAAATGTGCCAAACTGCGGATGGATCGATTAAGCTCACGGAAATCGAAACATGGCCTAAGAGTTCCGTCCTTTTGAAAAACCCTGCTGCCACTGGGGATTTGGACGGTCTAATATGTCCCTTAGCCAAACTCTGGTGATATACTCTCGCATGGCCCCTCTTTCGGGTCAGAAAGATTATACAACCGAGATTTTGGCAACTTGGCTCCGGGAATAAGGTTGATGGGACAATCATACTCTCGATGTGGGGGAAACTCCTGGTCTTCACTTTCAGAGAATACATCAGCAAAATCAGAAATAAATGAAGGTACAACTTTAGTAGTTACAACAGAAAGCGATGTGCTACGACAGTTGTCTATGCAGTAATTGCTCCAATCAAGAATCTGTCTCGCTTGCCAATCGATGGTAGGATTATGTTTACTTACCATGGTAAACCTAGCACCAACGGAGCAGGCAAACCCTCCAGTACAAAACACGAGATGGATTCTTAATGAAAATCGCCCACTTTTAAACTGATGTCCTGCACAATTTGTGATAACATTTTTGAGTGAGTCGACCGAGATCAATTCCAAACACCAAAATATTTTTGTCTAATGCACTTGTCAAACCATGCATACGGAAAAACTGACCATCAACTTGGTTAACCCCTGCCCCAATCTATCTCTTTCTTTTTTTCTCTCCCTCTCCCTCTCCCTCTCCTCATTAATCTAACTTAGTAGCACCACCTGTCTAAGCTATTTAAAGACCCCTGTCCACCCCACAGTAGAAAATGGAAAAGGCTAAAGACGACTGTCAGTCTCCCTTGGATTGGGGTTCCATGCAAGATCTCACCTCGTGGGGTATCCCTGATGATAAGAAAGGTGAGGAATCAACCCAGAACTACAAGGGAGGATCTGGTCAATGACATGAAGAGAGCTGGGACCACAGTTTCAAAGGTCACTGTCGGTAGAACACTACGCCGTCATGGTTTCAAATCATGCATTACACGGAAGGTACCCCTGCTCAAGTCAGCACATATCCAGGCCCGTCTGAAATTTGCCAATGACCATCTGGATGATCCAGAGGAGGCACGGGAGAAAGTCATGTGGTCAGATGAGACCAAAGTAGAACTTTTTGGTCTAAACTTCACTCGTCGTGTTTGGAGGTAAAAGAAGGATGAGTTGCATCCCAAGAACACCATCCCTACTGTGAAGCATTGGGGTGGTAACATCATGCTTTGGGGGTGCTTTTCTGCAAACGGGACAGGGCAACTGTACTGTATTAAGGAGAGGATGAATGGGGTCATTTATTGTGGGATTTTGAGCAACAACCTCCTTTCCTCAGTCAGAGCATTGAAGATGGGTCGTGGCTGGGTCTTCCAACATGACGACAACCCGAAGCACACAGCCAGGATAACCAAGGAGTGGCTCCGTAAGAAGCATATCAAGGTTCTGGAGTGGCCTAGCCAGTCTCCAGACCTAAATCCAATAGAACATCTTTGGAGGGAGCTGAAATTCCGTGTTGCTCAGCGACAGCCCAGAAACCTGACAGATCTAGAGGAGATCTGTGTGGCGGAGTGGGCCAAAATCCCTGTTGCAGTGTGTGCAAACCTGGTCAAGAACTACAGAAAACGTTTGACCTCTGTAATTGCAAACATAGGCTTCTGTACTAAATATTAACACTGATTTTCTCAGGTGTTCAAATACTTATGTTCAGCAGTGCAAGACAAATAAATTATTAAAAAAATCATACAATGTGATTTCCTTTTTTTTTGTTTTAAATTCCGTCTCAAGAGTGGGAATGCACCTACAATGTGAATTTCAGACCCCTCCATGATTTCTAAATGGGAGAACTTGCAAAATCGCAGGGTGTTCAAGTACTTCTGTTCCTCACTGTATCTGCAGAGAATGGCAGAAATGCCCAAATCCAGGTGTAAAAACCTTGTGACATCATACCTAAGAGGAATGGAGGCTGTAATCACAGGCAAATGGGCTTCAACTAAGTACTGAGTAAAGGGTCTGAATACTTATGTCAATGCAAGATTTTAGTTTTTCCTTTTCAATAAATTAGCAAAGATTTTCACTTTGTAATTATGGGATATTCGGTGCAGATTGATTGATTGGAAACATTTGAACTTTTTTTTTTATTTGGACGTATTATATATCCATATTGCTCTTGTATGTCACGGCCCAATCTCGGATATAACTGACCTGAACATAGTGCTGCAAGTTCAGGTCAATTAAACCTGGGCCATGACACGTACAAGTAATACAGACGTATTATATGTCCATGTGGATAGTCCATAAACTAAGAGATGGGGGGCCTATATTATTACATATGAGCTATGGTTCATGAGCTCCATTAGGGACAGAATTGCAGCATTACCTATATTCTTTCTAAGAAACTTTACTTAAGCAGCCTAGCAAGGACCCCTTGGTGTGTAGATTTAATAAAAGGTAACATGCTTGAAATATGTACATGTCTCACATGGACAATTCCTTCATCAGCCATATTACAGTCCACTTATGGAGAACATGACCTGAAAGTCGAATTTGCTCTCTCATGCAGAAAGTCTATATAATACCAGAGATGTTCCTGTACTTCACGGACTTTAAGTCACTTAATGATCACAGACCACGCAGTGGTCCAAAGAAAGGTAAGGCAGTCATGACACTAATGTTTATCCACCTGATCCTGAACTTTTAGGGTGAGTGTAGTAGATAACTAAGGTTATGACCATAGGGGATGGATATATGGCTTGTTATTCCTACATTGACTCATAGGGAGCTCTTTCCAATAGAGATCTCTCTTACTGTAGGAGATACCTCTTTGCATATTATTTTCCTATGGAGCATTGCAGATGCCCTCTTAAGGAGTTTTCCATGATATTTCCTTAGCATAGGTCATCAGTATCTCAGCAGCGGGCATCAGACACCCCCAAGCCAGACAATCAGCTGTGTAGTTGTAGCTCTGGTTCCAGAAGTTGGTGCCAGAACTACACAGCCCCATCCGTTTTGTAGTGAACAGAGCTGGTAACTGCTGTGCTGCTCCCATTGAAGTGAATGGGAGCAGCACTGCAGTTGCCAGCTCCGTCCAGTACATAATGGACGGAACTGTGTAGTTCCAGCACTGGTGAGGCAAGGTGACAGTTGGTTTGCGGGGTGTTAGACACTCGCCAATTTGATATCGATGGCGTATTTTGAAGATAAGCTGCCAAAATCCTGAACATCCACTTTAAAGAGGTTTTGTCACCAGGATGAACCCAATTAAACCAGACATGCTGGCTGGCAGGGCTCATCATGCTGATTAAAACTATACCTTGTAACTATACCTTTGTTTCATTCGTATGCAAATGAGTAATTCGAGCACCAAGAGGCGGGGCAGAATTGTCTAAGCATTGCTATGTATACTCCCCCTTCCCTTGATTGAGAGGGCTAGACATCAGACTGAGGTCAGTGGTGTGTCCTAGAGCTATGTGTTAGCAATAGCATATCACTATGTACTATAGCTTCACCACACTGAGATCTGCTCAGAAAGCTAATATACATACTGCTTTATTCACAGGCAGAATATAGGATTAGATGGACACCAGTAATACATGTTTTTCTATGCTTATAAAGATAACACATATCTGTCGTAATGCTATAGCTTAGTGGTATAGTGGTCTACCCTATATGTAGACGTCCCAGGAGAGGCATATGTTTTTTCCCTTTTTTTTTTTTTTTTTTTTTTTTTTTTTATTCTTTAAAACTATATTAAAGGCTATACTTAAATGGTTTCTACAGTTTGTTTTAACTGATGATCTATCCTCGGACCGATCAGCTGTTTGAGAAGGCAGCGGCGCTCCAGCAGCGCCGCGGCCTTCTCACTGTTTACCGCTGGCTCAGTGACAACACGACTAGTATCAACTGGCCTGATAGATCATCAGTTAAAACAAACTGTAGAACCCCTTTAAATAAATTTATAATCCTATAATAAGGCCGTACTATATTGAGAATAGTGTTTGGGTGTTTTTGCTAAAACATGTTACCTGTTTATTCACTGACACAATATATGATTATAAAGAAACCAGTAATATGTATTAGCTTTCAAATAAAAAATAAATAAAATATTATTCTCAATATGAGAAGGATAATGTGGGAAAATAAAATATCTGAAGGAAAAAACTTAAGTCTCTCAGGGATCTCTACATGCAAAACCAATAGCTTAACCTCTAAACTATAGCATTACCACATAGAGGTGCATGGTTTTTCTATACTTATAAGCTAACACACATTACTGGTGTCTGTATGATCCTATATTGTGCTTGTGAATAAAGAAGTGATATGTAGATTAGCTTTCTGAGCAGATCTCAGTGTGGTGAAGCTATAGTACATAGTGATATGATATGTAGATGCTAGCACACAGCTCTTCCTTCAGCCTGCTGGGTAGCCTCTGTCAATCAAGGGGAGGGGGGTGGGGGAGTGTGCAGAGCACAGGGGGTGTTACAAGGCAGGGTTCAGACTATTCTGACTCGCCTCTTGGTTCTCTAACTTCACAATTACATATGCAGGTATTGTTTTAATCAGCATGATGAGCCCTACCAGCCAGTATGTCTGGTATAATGGGCTTGATCCTGGTGACAGAGCCTCTTTAAGGAGAGCTACTACCTCACCTAGACAGCATCAACATGATATGTAAAATCTGTATTTAATTCATATGTACCGCTCCATTAAAGAAATTAAAACCCACAATGGTCACTGAAATAACGTGAAAATTACAAAAGTAATAATAAATAAAAATTTACTGAAACTCAGATATTCCTTTGAATTGTAGTTCAACAGAATATTTTATAAAACAAACTAATGAAACTGGCCTAGACAAAAATGATGGTAGCCTTAAAGGCTAGCTTCGGAGCATCTTATCGCGCAGGGCACGGGCTCTTTTGTTCATCATAACACACTGCCGGGCGGAAACTTCCGCCCGGCAGTGTGTTCGGTGACGTCACCGTCTCTGATGGACGGGCTTTAGCACTGCCCTATCCGTTTTACTGGCTAGGGCAGCACTAAATCCCGCCCATCAGTGCCGGTGACCTCACCGGGCTTCCTGGCAGCCCCATGGAGATCCCAGGTACGTCACCGCATACGGATTCGGCATAATCCACAATGCCAGTAGAAAACGGATCTTAAAAGAAATTTCAGATTTTATTTTTTTTCAGTTGCTTTTCAGTAAATTTAGCATTTATTATTTTTGTCATTTTCAAGTTATTTCAGTCACCATTGTGGGTTTTTCTTTCCTTAATGGGAGGGTACCTAAATTTTTTTTTTTCAATGTGTGTCTATATAGTTTTTGGGGAAAAGGTTAAGTAAACTTGTAATTTATACATTTAAACCCTTGCTCTATATATATATATATATATATTTGACTAACAACTATTTCTGTATACACACTTACACAGGGAATGCTATCAATCCCTGATAACACCTCCCCCGTGTACAACTATGAGCGACTGACTGATAGCTGTACACAGGGGAGGTGTTATCAGTGAATGTATACACTCTTACATAGAGAATGCTATCAATCATTGATAACCCCTCCCCCCCCATGTACAGCTATCAGTGACTAACAGCTATCTCTGTATACACACTTAGGCCTCATGCACACGGCCGTTGTTTTGGTCTCCATCCGAGCCGCAGTTTTCACTTCAATGGGGCCGCAAAAGATGCAGACAGCACTCCGTGTGCTGTCCGCATCTGTTGCTCCGTTCCGTGGTCCGCAAAAAAAAAAAAATAACCTGTCCTATTCTTGTCCGTGTTTGCGAAAACACACAACGGTCGTGTGCATGAGGCCTTACACAGAGAATACTATCAATCACTGATAACACCTCCCCTATGTACAGCTATCGGTGACTGACAGCTATCATCTAGAAGCTGAAATTTTTGCCCATTCGTCTTTGCCATGGTGTGTTCAGGGTGATGTGCAGTGTTCGTTTTTTGCCACACATAACGTTTTTCATTTAGGCTAAAAAGCTCAACTTTGGTCTCATCTCACCAGAGTACCTTCTTCCACATTTTTACTGTGTCCCCTACATGGCTTGTGACAAACTGCAAACGGGACTTCTTATGGCTTGCTTTCAAAAATAGCTTTAATCTTGCCACTCTTCCATTTATGTGTTCAGATTTAAATCTGAACAATAGGCTCATGTAGGGGTGGGCGATATAGGCGATATGCGATATAGATTTGTGCCACAATATGGATTTTGAGCATATCGCCGGACCGCGATATGATCGCGCGATCTGCGCGCTCCCATGTTCTCCTAAGCCGGCACAGTGGAGAAGGAGGGAGTCCCTCCCTCCCCACTGTGCGCAGCTGCCGCTGACCACCAATGAGAAAAGAGTAGGAGGAGGAGGGAAGGGACTGACAGTAAATCATTGAGTTTTCACGATCTCTGTGTGCACGTGAAAACTCAAATCCGATGGTATATTCTAACCCCCAGGCGTTCCCATGGTGACAGGGACGCTTGCCTGGGGGTTAGAATATACAGGGCCACGCCGCTCACAGGAACACATTTATAAACTAAACAGTAACTTTAATCAGCGACTCTTTACTTGTATACCGTACTGTCTTCGCTCCGATAACAGCAGGCAGTGCGGGTGGGCGGCGCTCACTCACTGACGTCACGCGCCTGCTCCTCCCACTAGGCGGCGCAGGCGCGTGACGTCAGTGTGTGAGCGCCGCCCACCCGCACTGCCTGCTGTTACCGGAGCTAAGACAGAGTACGGTATACAAGTAAAGAGTCGCTGATTAACGTTTAAATTACTGTTTAGTTTATAAATGTGTTCCTGTGAGGGTCGGGGAGGGGGATCTGTCTGTGTCACTGATTAGGGGAGGGGGATCTGTGGGTGTCACTGATTAGGGGAGGGGGATCTGTGGGTGTCACTGATTAGGGGAGGGGGATCTGTGGGTGTCACTGATTAGGGGAGGGGGATCTGTGGGTGTCACTGATTAGGGGAAGGGGATCTGTGGGTGTCACCGATTAGGGGAGGGGGATCTGTGGGTGTCACTGATTAGGGGAGGGGGATCTGTGGGTGTCACTGATTAGGGCAGGGGGATCTGTGGATGGCACTGATTAGGGCAGGGGGATCTGTGGATGGCACTGATTAGGGCAGGGGGATCTGTGGATGGCACTGATTAGGGCAGGGGGATCTGTGGATGGCACTGATTAGGGCAGGGGGTTCTGTGGATGGCACTGATTAGGGCAGGGGGATCTGTGGATGGCACTGATTAGGGCAGGGGGATCTGTGGATGGCACTGATTAGGGGAGGGGGATCTGTGGATGGCACTGATTAGGGGAGGGGGATCTGTGGGTGGCACTGATTAGGGCAGGGGGATCTGTGGGTGGCACTGATTAGGGGAATGGGATCTGTGGGTGGCACTGATTAGGGGAATGGGATCTGTGGGTGGCACTGATTAGGGGAATGGGATCTGTGGGTGGCACTGATTAGGGGAATGGGATCTGTGGGTGGCACTGATTAGGGGAATGGGATCTGTGGGTGGCACTGATTAGGGGAATGGGATCTGTGGGTGGCACTGATTAGGGGAGGGGACTCTGCTCCCTGCTGTTGTGTGCACAAAGCACAGGGCAACAGGGAGAGTGTAAAGTCCTATTCACCCTAATAGAGCTCTATTAGGGTGAATATGACAAGGGTTCTAGCCCTTAAGGAGGCTAATAAATAAAAAGTAAAAAAAAAAAAAAGTTTAAACCCCCCCCCCCCCCCCGCGATATATATCGCACGTGCTTAAAATTATATCGCAATATAGATTTTAGGCCATATCGCCCACCCCTAGGCTCATGCTTTTGAACGTATTTGTGGCCCATATCACACAGGCCCCCCAATATGTAGTCATATTACTGCATGTCAGTGGGGTAGTACAGACCACCTGCAAAGTCAACACACTTCATGAATTCTTTGCTTCTGAAAACTTGATCCATGGAAAGGTACCTCACTCCAAATTAAGTGGCTACTAAAACTAGGCAAAATATATTTCCATTTTTTACACTTTATTAGGACCAAAATGTGCACACTGGTGTGCATGAGGCCTCGGTAACTTTTTGTCAATCATGCTAGTTCTTCTTTTATAGCAAAAAAGAAACACGGTTTAGAAACTACAGCTTCCCTGGAGAATCTTCTGCCAAAAGACTGTAAAATTGTGGGACTTTCAACACCAGGAATTGTAGGTAATACACCGTAAATGTAGCAGAGCTGCAATGAGTACACTTAGGCTGGGTTGATATATTTAGGGATGATTGACACAACAGTGATCAGTCCAGGAAACCTGGTCCGTGTGTCATCCAGATCGACCGTGGCTCTCTTGACCTGATGTGACTGCATGATAGAACATTGTGATGCAGTCGGTTCCTATATGATCATAGGTCTAATGTACTGTACTGACATGATGATTACACTACAGTACGGCTAGGTCTACACCGCGACATTTGTCTAATGTTAGTCTATGGTGTCGCAATGCGACATGCTATGATGCTACAGTCGCAGAAAAATCCATCTCGAATGGATTTTTTGCGACTGTCGGGTTGCAGTCGTAGCATGTCGCATATTGCAGTGCGACACTGTAGACTATCATCATTATAAAAATTGTCGCGTGACAAATGTCGTCGTGTAGACCTAGCCTATACCCACGATCAGACAGAAACTGACTGCATCACAGAACACCACAATTCACTAAGTTCGGGTCCGGGAGATGCGGGCGACAAACGGACCATGTTTCCCAGACTTAGAGAAGTCGTGTGAGTCAGCCCTTATATTACATGCACGTTTTGCTGCGGATTCACCATGGATTTTACCATGCTGCAGGGCAAAGCCTTTTTTTCTGCACAATATGCCTCAGGTTGAATGCACACAGCCGTTTTTCACAATCTATACCAGTGTATTACTGTACTGTGGCGGCAGCAGGGAGCGCACGGCGTCATAGCAACCAATGACGCCGTGCGCTCCTGCTCTCAGCAGGAATCCAGCCCGTGGTTCCACGGACCGCTCACGGCCGTGAAAAACGGCCGTGTGCATTCGGCCTCAGTCACACATCAGTGTTCGGTCAGTTATTTCCATCAGTGATTGTGAGCCAAAACAGGTGCGGCTGTAAGCACAGAACAGGTGCAGATCTTTCCCCTATACCTTATATCTGTTGAGGCTCCAATCCTGGTTTTGGCTCACAATCACTGATGGAAATTGCTGACCAAAACACTGACGTGTGAATGAGGCTTAGGCCTCATGCACACGACCGTTGTTTGGGTCCACATACGAGCCGCAGTTTTGGCAGGTCGGATGCGGACTCATTTACTTCAATGGGGCTGCAAAAGATGCGGACAGCACTCCGTGTGCTGTCCGCATCCGTGGTTCCGTTCCTGCTAAAAAAATATAACATGTTCTATTCTTGTCCGCTCTTTGCGGACAAGAATAGGCATTTATATTGCTGGCCTCCGTTCCGCAAATTGCAGAAGGCAACACGGGCGGCTTCCGTTTTTTGCGGATCCGCGGTTTGCGGACCGCAAAAAACAGCACGGTCGTGTGCATGAGGCCTAAATGAGCATGTTCTGATTTTTGTGCAGATTCTTTCTGCTATAGGAGGATGTGGTTTTGAGAACCCTGTCTACTTGTGTTGTACTGTAAACTGCTGCAGATCTGCATAGCAGAATCCACACTGCAAATCTGCCATGTCTGGCCCTACCCTTAAAGGGGTTGTCCAAGTTACATTTATTGATGACCTATCCTCAGGATAGGTCATCAATATCAGATCGGCGGGGGTCCGACACCCGGCACCCCCTCCAATCAGCTGTTTGAAGAGAAGGCGTGCGCGGTGTCAGCGCCGCCTCCTCTTCACTGTTTACCTTCTCGCCGTTGCATCTGCAGTGGTGAGCAGGTGTAATTACACCCAAGCCTTCCTATTGAAATGACACCTGCTCACCACTGCAGATGCAACGGCTAGAAGGTAAACAGCGAAGAGGAGGCGGCGCTGACACCGCGCACGCCTTCTCTTCAAACAGCTGATCGGAGGGGGTGCCGGGTGTCGGACTCCAGCCGATCTGATATTGATGACCTATCCTGAGGATAGGCCATCAATAAATATAACTTGGACAACCCCTTTAAGCTGGCCATACAGTATATGTATGTCAGAAGAACCTGCCGAGTTCAGAGGGATCGACTAATCATCTAATGTTTATGGGCTCTTTTATAGACTCTTTTTTTTTTTTTATGGCAGATGTCATGTAAGAGAAGGGTTGGTCATGTTGGATATTTTTGTTGTTGAGAAGATAAACTGCCCGGTAGGGCCTTTCTTCCCTCTTCCATTTACAGCACATGCTGAGCATGTATGTGTAAGTGGAGATCGGGAGAGAGATGACTTTTACAGCTATCTCACTAAGGCCCCAATCACACAACTGTATTTTTGGTCCACATCCGATCCGCTTTTTTTTTTCCGGATAAGATGCCAACCCATTAAGTTCAATGGGTCCGCAAAATATGTGGACAGCACACCATGTGCTGTCCGCATCCGTATATCCGTTCTGTAGCCCCACAAAAAAGATGCAGACTAGGATAGGCATTGTTTCAATGGATCTGAAAAAAAAAAACGGATGCAACACTGACATTACACGGATGCCGTCAGTATTTTTTTCGGACCGCAAAATATGCTCCTTAGGGAGCATTCACACAGCCGTATCCGCAAAACACTGATATTGGCTGTATGCATCCCACGTTTTCCCCTTCCGTAGGTCCCACACTATGTAACAAATGCCTATTCTTCTCCACAAAATGGACACGTAAAGATCATATCCTTTTTTTTTTCACTCCATTGAAATGAATGGGTTCATATCTAATCTGCAAAAAAAAAAAGTGTATCAGATGTGGACTGAAAAATACAAGCGTGCAAATGCCCCCTTATGTGTACGGCTGACTTTTTTTTTTTCTTTTTTTTTTTCTTTCCATCCTATTTGTATGGGACGGAGGTTTGCATTCAGGTGATTTGATTTGTTCTGTGGGTGGAGAAGAAGGAAATGCGGTTTCTCCAGCTCTGAAACTTCAATGGAAAAATGCCGCTACGTTTCTGCATTTATGAATTTCTGCATGAATAAATGAGAGAGGCTGCAGCAGTATCCATCACAGAGAAGATGTGGTGTTCTATAGATAAAGGATGCGCGGCTCGGCTCCTACACCACCCTGACACACAGCACAGAGATGCTGGTGCTTCTGTTCCTTTGGACCTTTTGTTGACTTCCCTTGTAAGCCCCATATAAGCAATGCCCTGCATTCAGATTTTGCAGTTAGGACTCCTTTATACACACTTCTGCTTGTGGTGTTTTTGGGGGGAAAAAAAAATAACAAACACCCAAGAAACTCCTTTTTTGTAGTGTTTTTTTTTTTCATGAAATTTTTACATGCCGTGTGTGTGTGTGTGGGAGGAGGGGAGGGGGGGGCACCATACTAAAACATCATAGAAAATTTTAAATGGACATTGCACATGTGTTTTTAAGCCAATGACAGTTGAGCTCTATGGGAAAAAAACGGCAGGCAATGAAGGAAAATAGACCCAGAGAATGCAGTTTGAAAAAAACAATAATAAAAAATCATTTAAATCAGAAATTTAAAGTGGTTCAGGAAAAAATATTGAAAGTTTTGTAGCTGGGTCCAAATTGAAGGAAGGCAGGGCCAGCAATACCATATTGTGGCACAATATACCGCCCCAACAGAGCCAAATACCACAGTCCATCACAAAATACTGCCAGCAGCACAAAATACATCCACTGGCTGGCCGTGAGAAGGGCTCAGGTGGCCCCCTGGGCATCGCCCCACTGGGAAATTTCCCTGTAAGGTCTATGGCCAATCCGCCCCAGATTTTAAAGGGAACCTGTCATCAACTTTATGCTGATCTCACTCAGGGCAGGATAAAATAGTGTCAGAAATGCTGGTTTCAGCGGTGTGTCACTCATGCTCTTAAAGTAAGCAGTTGCTGAGAACCAGCATCATAATCATTGCAGCCCAGGCCTTGAGAAGAGTCAAATCTACCTGAGAAGAGTCCTGGTTATTCCTAATCTCCTGCTCTCTCACCCGTCTGCTGATGATTGGCAGTTCTCTCCTAGAGAGAAAGGGAGAAAACTAGGTAGAAGACTGTCAGTCATCAGCAGGTGGCAGGAGAGCAGGAATTCATGAGTAACCAGGACTCTTCTCAGGTGGCCGGGACTCTTTTCCAGGCCCAGTCTCCAATGATTGTGATGTTGGTTCTCGGCAACCACTTACTTTTAATTTATAAATGACAGATCTCTGAAATCAACTCACCTGTCTCTACTTTACTTTATACTGCCATTATTATGGGCAACATAACATTGATGACAGGTTCCCTTTAAATGCATTGCAAGGGTGAAGAAGCACTTATTAGCCCTGTGTTTAAGATTTTCCATAGACTTCCATGCAATGTCTGGAACTGGTGTGTTTGCCTAAAAAACTGCAGCAAAAACATTTTGAAAACGCCATACAAAGACTACTTTTTTGTAGTAGTGTTCTGACAGTTTCCTTTCATGTTTGCTTGGTGACTTCTTGAAATTGCAGCAATCTCTGGCCGTGGCAGTTTTTTCACATATTTTCTTATTGACTTCTCTATAGGAATAAAATAAAAAATCAAACAAAAAAGTGTTTAAAAACGCTACCCCAAAAAACGCTTGTAAAAATACATGAATTTCTTTATTTTTAAAGCCCAAAAAATGTGGTGTGGCAGCACCTTTTAGAGTGGTCTAACACACAGTGAAATGCCAGCTAAAACACTTGTGAAAAGCACATGCAATTCAAAAGTAACAAATAATGCAGAAAAAATGTGACAGAACAATGGGATTCCTATCGATCAGGATTTTTTAGTTTTGTCTTGTGGCGGGTTTGAGAAGGGGTCCCATCTTATTGGTACAGCACTGGGTAGACTGTTGCATTTCCATATGCTTCTATGGCTTCCATCACACTGAATATTTGTTGGTACCGCACACCGCTGTTGCAGGCGCTCTGCTTGAGGGAGGCACCAATCCATGAAACATTACAAAGAAAACTGTGGCACATCAGATGGAGTTTTTGTGGGTAATTTGCCACAAATACTGAGCCAAATGTTATAATAAAATTGCATTATACTGAAATCTAAAACGCACTACATGGTGTTTTTGCTTTCTTGCATTTTTTTGCCCATAGGTTTCTCTGTAGGACTTGAAAAATCACATATACAAAATGAAAAATGCCACCAAAAACCTCAATGGGAAAAACACTTGGAACTCTGTGGGGAAGATTTATCCCCTGTGTATCCTGTGGAGGTCTGTGACCCCAAAATTAAATGCAAACCAGCTGATAGCCAGAAAACCAGTGTAAATAATGGATCTGCTAGGGCCAGTGGCCCCCTTTATAGAAAGAGGCAGGGGTGGGTCTTTTTGCAGGTCTTTTTGCACAAGTGCCATGTAAAAAGTTGCAAATCTGGGGTTTGCCACTTTTTTATGCTAGAAAATTGGGTTTATGGGGAAGATGAATCCTCCTTTTTTTTTTTTTTTTTTTTAACGTTTAACAAAAAAGCTAAAAAGAAGTGTGTGTCAAGGAGCTCCTTTTAGGAACGAGGCCATGTACTTGCTTTCCATAATCTTTCTGTCCTCTGCTGGTGATCTCACTTCCAATTTTAAGTTTTAAAGCTTTTTTTAATAGATTATTAACTGCATTGCAACTAATGGTATTTACATAGTTTACTTACAAATATGTATATACTTGCCTTTTACAATAGTAACTCCCGGAGGGTCAGCAAGTAACCAACCTGTGGAATTGGAAGACGGGGAGTCTGGCTTTGCATTGCTGTTTCCAAAAATCAATGGGGTAAAAATCCAACATTTTCACTTCAGGGACTCAAAGACTGTAATGTTTGATGAGTATAAACTCGAAGAGGCCGGTAAGTTTCACTATGAATATACTAGTAAAACGCTAATATATGTGATGCTATATATTGTGCTTTAATGGAGTCATTGAATGCAGAGGCTGGTACCGTCACTTCCCTCCGACTGTACATACACATTAAAGGCGTTGTCCCGTGTTCTGCAGTTTCAAACCATCACCTGGATCTGAATACTTTTGTAATTGCATGTAATTTAAAAATTTGGTATAGCCACTGAGTTATTCAATAAAATGTATCTGTATAGCGCCACCTGCTGTTATTTTACTTATTTCTTTGTCCGGCTTACTGAGAAGGCCACACATGCTCAGTTTCACCCTTCAGCTGCCTCCTGAGCTGTGATGGGGAGAGCTGAGACACCCCTCCTGAGCTGTGATAGGGAGAGCTGAGACACCCCTCCTGAGCTGTGATAGGGAGAGCTGAGACACCCCTCCTGAGCTGTGATAGGGAGAGCTGAGACACCCCTCCTGAGCTGTGATAGGGAGAGCTGAGACACCCCTCCTGAGCTGTGATGGGGAGAGCTGAGACACCCCTCCTGAGCTGTGATGGGGAGAGCTGAGACACGCCTCCTGAGCTGTGATAGGGAGAGCATGGACACGCCTCCTGAGCTGCAGCAGAAAAGACACGCCCCTTGAGGTGTCAGCTTGATATAAATCTAGCAGAGCAATGAATGGGGCGATCTCTGGATCCATGTGAGGTACAGGGCTGGTTCTAGTTTTGTTAGAAATTGTCATGTACTAGATGATTTCAGATTTTCATTTTTTACATTAATCATGGGATAACCCCTTTTAAGGTCCCGTGCGCCACCTTTTTGAGCAGCCGCTCTTCTCACGGTGGCTGGTGGGACTCTTTGCCTTTGGGTTCCGGGTTGCCGCTTTCAGGCATCTGCTGCACGTATCTTGTCAGCAGGTGGCAGCATTGGGCATGTCATTACGCTTTTCACCCTGCTGTCTTGCCTGCTGACAACCCATCATGGGTCAGGGGCAGCGGGTACAAGCTAGTACGCTCCTAGGAGCAATAGCAGCTGCAGGCCATGTAAGCCATGCAGCCTTACCGGTGCTGGCTCCAGAGAGAAAAAAAAACTCCCTGATACGCTCTCTCTTGTCTGGGTCGCCCAGGCGCCTTGTTTTCTACGTCTTTTCTCTCCTCCTGGTCACGGCCAGGCCTGTCGTCGTCTGTCCTCAGCCACTTCTTGAGCCCCGGATTGTTCACCTAGGCACGGTCACTTGTCTTGTCTTTGTCTCATTGTCGTCCCCTGGTTCGCCCAGGGCACAGTTTCCGTTCCTGGTACGCCCAGGTCCTCCTTCTCTACTCACCTTCAATTGGTACTTGGGTCTCCTTGCGCTCCCCCACCTTCCCGCTAGCTGGCAGTTGTGCTTTCTTGTCTGGCACAGCCCACGGGGCCACTTTCCCGCCTGGTCCTCAGGTTCTTCCACGCTCTTTGTCCGTCTGGCTCATAGGTCCGTTATGTAATGTCGTCCGGCCCTCCACAGGCCGCTGCTACGCACAGCCTCGTCATATGACAACACACTGTCTTTCTCTTTCCGACCGCCTGGTACGCTCAGGTTGCCTTCTTCCGTCAATAGCCAATCTGATACGCTCAGATCGTTTATTTGGCTCCAGGGGTACGCCCCATCCTGGCCAGTACGCCTGGCTCAACAGGTCTGGGGGCATTCCTCATACAGCACTCTCTGGTTTTCGCTTGTTTCTTTTCTTTTTTTCCTTTTTCTTTCAGGTTCTAGCTTATTTCCAGGTTCCAGTCAGATCTGTCCAGGTAAGTGCTCACTGACATCCTCGGCGACCCCAGCGGGTCAATGTTTCTCGGTTAATCAGATTCTTCATCTACCCGGGCAGGTCTTTTTTTTTTTTTTTTTTTTTTTTTTTTTTTCTCTCCTGCTATTCTGTGTTACGGTGTCCTGTATTCGGGTACGTTCATATCTCCGTTTTCTCTCACCTCCTCGGATCTTTACTCTATCACCCCTCCTGGCTTCTCTTTTTTTTCACAGGTCAAGCATGTCTCGAGCCTCTGATATAGATGACAGCCTTTCTGTCCCTGAAACGTTTGTTTCAGGCCAAGCTGGTCCTTCGTCCCTAAGGAATTAGACCATTCCAAAATTACTTGCGGAACTTAACAAGAGGGGCATTCCGCACCCTGCCTCTGCCAGAAAGGCAGAACTGTTTAAGCTGCTCATGACCAGCCCTAACTCTTCCAGGGATCAGCCGGGCACGTCATCCATTCAGCTCTCGCTGGTTCTGCTACAGTCCACCTTGAACACACTGGTCGACTCGGTGGCTGACGTCCAAGCTAGAGTAACGGAACTGGAATCACGGGCCTCCGTGGCGCCCCCGGCAACCACCCCACCGGCCACCCCCTCCACTTCCATTTGTCTGACGCCAGGTACACCCAGCCCTATTTCCCAAGTGGCCCCCTCGCATTTTATCCCAGAAAATCTCAAACGAGACATCCTGGCAGGGAAGACTTTAATCTTGCATCAGTTCTCATTGCCGCCCAAGATGTACCCGAAAACAGGGTGATCAATCGTGGAGATGTGTCCGTGGTCCTTAGGGCCAAGGACTCCCGGCTCAACCGCAAGTTATCCATTCCAGAGTTTGTCCTGGCGTTCAGCCTTTTTAGGGACATTGTCTGCACCACACAACCTGAGAGAAGGGAAGAACTGGACACCTATTTGTACCTGGTCACTGACCTGGGCCACAAGTATGGGGGTTCAGCCTTCTACAATTACCATCGATCTTTCTCGGCAAAAGCGGGAGCAGCTTTGGCTCAATTTCAGTATGTCACCCGTTCGGCTAGCATTGCTACCAAACTATTCTGCCGTCACTTCGCGGGGCTCAGGGCACCCACCTGCGCGGTGTGTCAGTCCATTTTTCATACCTCCGAGTGGTGTCCTCCGGGGACCTCCGGGACCCAGCAGGCCAACCTTTTAACCGACAAGCTCGGTCGCCCCATCGTCTACCTGGGTAGGAGCCAAGTTTGTAATAATTTCAACACAGGTGGTTGCTCCTATTGCAGTTGCAGAGCCCTCCACGTATGCTCCTTGTGCTTTAGGGCCCACCCTCGTTCCTCCTGTCCCAAGAGGGCGGCTAAACAATCCTGACTAGCTGACATTAACGTGGACCTCCTGGCAGCCCTCCTCCGGGGCCACCATGGCGAGAACTTTGTGGCGTTCCTGTTGGCAGGCTTTTTTTTATAGGTCCCTTTCCATCCATACCCTTTCATTCGTGGCGCATCAACCCTATCGGCCTGGTCTCTAAGAAAAACACTAATAAAAAAAGGTTGATCTACGACTTGTCCGCTCCTCATGCTTCTGCAATTCCTAGCCTTAATTCACTCATTCTTTCGGAGGAGTTCTCCATGAAATATTTCTCCATAGACGAGGCCATACGAGCCATTCTGTTGTATGGTAGAGGCGCTTGGTTGGCAAAAGCGGACATCGCGGATGCATTCAAGCTCATCCCCATCCAACCTCAGTTGTGGCAGTACTATGGCATTAAGTGGGCTGGCCGATTTATTACTTCACCAACAGGCTCACTTTCGTCTCTAAAAGCAGCCCTTGGTTGTTTGACCAGTTCGCCAAGGCACTCCACTGGATCCTGGTCTATCACGGCGGACTGCAGACGGTCATCCATTACCTGTATGATTTTCTGATCATTGAGGGCCCACAGGACAGACCAGGCAATCTCGCCACCCTACTAGAGATATTCACCAGTCTAGAGGTTCTGGTTGCCCAGGCCAAGACTGAAGGTCCCACCACTAGGGTCACATTCCTGGGCATCCTTCTAGATTCCGTCAGAATGGAAGCCAGCCTCCCAGAAGAGAAGCTCGCCCAATGCCGAGAGGTTATTGCCCACGCTGCCTCCTCCGGGTGCCTCACCAAAATCGAGTTACAATCTCTTCTGGGCCAGCTCAATTTCGCCTCTAGGATCATGCCCCAGGGCAGGACGTTCGTATCAAGGCTACTCCAGCTTCTTCCCTCGGCGCCCGACCAGGACAGTGTCATCCGATTGGACAGCCAAGCCATGGCAGACCTGGCCATGTGGGAGTTGTATCTCTCCTGATGGAACGGCATCTCCCTCTTTGTTCCTCCATGGTCGCCCTACTATCTTATCGGATGCTGCCGCTTCCTGTGGTTACACAGCCATTTGCGGTTGCCATTGGCTGGTTGACAATTGGCCCACATACGTCCTGAGGGATGCCGAATCCATCAGCACCTCCTCCCTGTTGGAATTGTACTCCATTGTCGCAGCTGCACAGGCCTGGGGTCATCAGTGGGCCAACTCGCCGGTGATGTTCGTCACTGACAATCAGGCCCTAGTGGACATCATAACCAAAGGTAGGGCCAAAAAATAATGTCACTTTTACACCGGCTTGTCTAGCTTTTTCCCTTTCTCACAATTTCCACTTACACTACATGCACGTTCCGGGCCAGCAAAACATCGCGGCAGATGCATTGCCCCGATTTTTAATTTTCCCCTCTTTTTCCAGGTCATGCCCGAAGCTGATCCTCTCAGATGTCCCACCCCGGCATTCAGTTCCCTGACCATTCTGAGTGCTCTTGTCTCCTCAGCAAGGGGTCTGGCGCTGCAGTCCCTCGCCCCAAATACGGCCAGGAACTACCAATCTGGCCTAAGAACCTACCAGAATTTTTCCAGGCTCAACCCACAGGGCGATCTAGCTGATATCTCGTACATCATGGCCTTCATCGCTCATTGTCATCATCACCTAAATCTCTCACGCAACACTATCAAGTTGTACCTTGCGGGCATCCAACACCACGCCATGCTCCATAACCCGGGAGGGGGCTCCATTTTTTCAGCACATGCAGTTAGGGCCACCTTGCGTGGGGTCCAGAAAAGCAGGGTCAAACCCCCTTCCCGCAGACAGGTGGTCACGGGTGAGATGTTTCAAAGGATTTTATCAGTCCTTGATGGCAACCCTTTTGGGCCCTTTTTCAGCTTGGTCATTAAAGCGGCCATGTACCTGGGCTTCTACGGGTTCCTTAGGCCAGGTGAATTCACTTGCCACTCAGCCGGGTGCGGCGGCCTGTTAAAGGAACAACTAGTGTGGTGCCAAGACCACTATACGCTCAGGTTATTGTCCACTAAGACAAGCCAGTCTGGTCCCCCAGTCGAGGTGAAATTCTTCGAAACTAGCAATAACTGGTGCCCGGTACAAGTCCTCAGGCAGCTCATGTACGCTATTCGTGAAGCCCCTCCTGACAGCCCACTGCTACCTCATCTCAATGGCCCTCTTACCTCTGCACAATTCATATTCCACATCCGTACACTAGCATCAGGTTTAGGCGTTGACCCTAGCACAATTTCTGGCCATTCCTTCCGTATCGGAGCAGCATCCGCAGCCTCCAAGAACAGGATCCCTGCACATGTTATCCGGAGTATGGGACGCTGGCGCTCGTCATGCTTTGCCAGGTACATACCAAACCCTCAGATAGAAATTTTGCAAGCTTTTCGTTCTCTGGTATTGTGATTCAATAAAGTCCTTGCATTAACTGCCTTGGTTTACTTTTTGCCCCGTTATAGGCTGCCCTCGTACCCGGCTCCAGGCACAACTCAGCCGGGTAGGTGTCAAGACGGGCATGCCTGCCCGGGTCCAATTTCAGCCACGACCACAAGTTAGGAAGGCTGAAGCCTCAGCCTGCATTTGTTGGAGGGGCTTGAGCCTTTTATCAGCCCAACTCACCGCTACCCGGCAAGCGATCCTGTCGTCGACCCTCCCTCCCATTCCCCTTTTCTAATCTTCTCCCCTAGGGCAGCCCCCTTATAGGCTGCCCTCGTACCCGGCTCCAGGCACAACTCAGCCGGTTAGGTGTCAAGACGGGCACGCCTGCCCGGGTCCAATTTCAGCCACGACCACGAGTATAGTTATCTTCAGCTGACATTAGCACATCGCTAATGTGAGCCAGCCTAATACCCCTTTTTAGGTACCAGGTAGTGTCTGGTTTAATAGGGTTGAGTCTGTAAGAAATTATGGAATCCTTAATATAAAAAATATAAAAAAATGATGTGATGATGTGCCAGTAACTATTTTAAAATTGGAATAACTTTTGCAGGTTATTGTGATTGTAATTAGCATGATTTTATACTTCACAGTAAATATTGCTAATATGTTCATATTACCATTCTGCTGGGGCTTCCAAGCAGCAGTTCACTTCCAATTTTCTGGTGTGTTCATTAGCTGCTCCACAGTTCCTTACATGTGTCAGCTGCCTGTTACCTTAGAATGGCACACTGGTTGTACCAAGCAACGGTCCATCAGAGTAAGGCCGCCTTCACTTCACTGTTTTTAGCTTTCCATCCTTCTGATCCATCAGGTTAACAGGAAAAAAAAAGACCATCAAAAATAACTGATCTCTGACAGAAGATGCAAACTGAACATAACAGATTTTTTTTATTTTATCTGTTTGCAGGCCTTAAAAATAACCCAGATCTGCGTGTGGTTCTGATCTTTGGATACAACACTTGGAAGCATGGAGCAATATGGTTCCTACACAAAGTCCTTAATCCTCTCAATAAGAAAAGTATTATAATTGCTGGCGGGCTAGCGGAATGCCTGGCATCATTCTCCTCCCAACCGTAAGTGTAACTTTCATTTATCTTGGGCTACTTTCACACTAGAGTTTCAATTTTCCAGTATTGAGATCCATCATGACGCTTCCGTTTTGTCCCCATTCATTGTCAATGGGGACAAAAAGTAACTGAACAGAACGGAATGCTCCAAAATGCGTTCCGTTTGGTTGCGCTCTCATACCGGAGAGCAAACCGCAGCAAGCTGTGGTTTTCTTTCCGTCAGGGGATGCTGAGCAAGATGGATCCGTCATGACCCACAATGCAAGTCAATGGGGACGGATCAATTTAACTCTGACACGACCTGACACAATAGAAAACTGAGTTCATGACGGATCCGTCTTGGGTATGTTAAAGATAATACAAGCGGATCCGTTCATAACGGTTGCTGACGGTTGTATTATCAGTAATGGAAGTGTTTTTGCTGAGCCCTGCTGGATCCAGCAAAACGCTAGTGTGAAAGTAGCCTTAGAGCTTCACCTTCACCTCCAGTTTACACTGAGTAAATCTATAATATATAAGGCTTTGGGTAACTTTTTTTTGTACGGATCCTGAGTTACACCTTTTAGGGCTCATGCACACGGACGTATTTTCTTTCCTTGTTCGGTATGTTTTTTTTTTTTGTTTTTTTTTGTGTGGACCATTTGCAGAACCATTCATTTCAATGGGTCCGCAAAAAAACAAAAATCGGAAGTTACTTAGTGTGCATTCAGTTTCTGTATGTCCGCATTTCCGTTCTGCAAAAAAATAGAACATGTCCTATTATTGTCCGCATTACAGACAAGGATAGTACTGTTCTATTATGGGCCAGCTTTTCCGTTCCGCAAAATACGGAATGCACACTGACTTTTGCGGACTACAAAATGGATACGGTCGTGTGCATGAACCTTTATTAACACCTTCCTGGCATACGCCGGGAGTGAGTCTCAGAAGCTGCCCTCTCTTGATCAGGGCAGGGGCCCGACCCTGCTGTATCCGCCGCCATTGATGCCAGTGGATTAACGTCTCAGATGCCGCAGTCAATGCATACCACCTCATCTAAGGGGTTTTCCGAAAGAGGGGGCTCCCTTTGTTTGTCCATCGGCCCCTCGTTATGTGAGCCGGTGGAGAGAAAAGTTCAAGTCTGATAGTGGGACTAAAGTCAAGAAAAGTGAAAAATATAAAAATAAAAGCAGCCTTTCCCCTCATCATGTAAAATAAAAATGACCATAACGACCTGTTCTATCAAAATTTTCTTACCCATCAGATGAATGTCGTAGAAAATAAAAACGTTTCAAAACAGCTATTTATTTTGGGTCACCTTGCCTCACAAAATGTGTGATGGCAAACTATCAGAAAGTACTATGGTACCAATGAAAACGTCAACTCATCATGCAAAAAACACAAAACCATCAGCAGAAAAATAAAAAAGAATATGGCTCTCAGAAAATGGCGACACAAAAACAGGATTTTTCTTTCAAAAATTATTTTATTGTGTAAAATAAAAAAAAATACATATTGGGTAACGCTGCCTGCATAAAGAACTGCTTTATAAAAACATCTCATGATGGACCCTGTCAGGTGGACGCCGTAAAAAAATAATAAATAAAAATGATGCCAGTACAGTTTTATGTTTTGATCACCTCACCTTACAAAAAGCATAATATCGAGCAACCAATGAAGATGTCACCTCACTTTTTTAGAATTTTTAAAATATGGCTTTTAGAAAATGGCAACACAAAAACATGATTTATTTTTTCAAAAATTATTTGTAGTAAAGTATAATTAAAAACTATATAAAATTGGTATCTCTGTAATAGTACTGACCAGCAGAATAAAGGTAACATCATTTTTCCCACACAGTGTAGGGGTGAAACCAAAAAAAGCAATGGAGGAGTTGCTGCCTTTTCTTTATCCTGCTTCCCAAAGGCGAAATATAACATCATCAAAAAGTCGTATGTACTGCAAAATAGAAGTAATATTTATGGCAACTCATCCTGCAAGAAAAATAAGCCCTAGATAATAAGTCATAGAGAATGACAGGAGGCTGCTGCATAGTGTTTCCTATGGAGCCCCCTGTCTGTAGCAGGGCTCCATAGGAAACTACTACTATTTCTCATAGACTAGTCTAAGACGATAGCAATTTAATGATTGCTTGTTATAGTCCCCTATGGGAACTATAAAAAAAAGTGTCAAAATTTTTTTTATAAAGTTTTTATAAATAATAAAAAAAAATATATATATAAAAATTAAAATCTTCCCCTTTCCCCAAAATGAGAATAAAAAAGTCTGATGGAATATTTCTGACATATGTGCAGGATATGCCATAAATGTGTGATATGTACTGATTGCACTCTGGGACCTGAGAACAGGGCCCCATCTCATCCTGTCGGGAAATGGGAGAGTCCTGCATGAACATCCAGTTCTCCAGTCCTGGCAGATATATATGTGTATGTATATATCGGTGGGGGTAGTACCCCCATTAGTGATGACAACAGTGACCCTATACCCCTTGGAGACCCCGAAAATGAATGAAGCGGCAGGTTGGGCATGCCGATCTATTCATCTCTCTGGGAGTTCCGAGACTACTTGAGTGCTGTACATGACTGTCTTCCGATAGAGATGAATGAAGCGGCAGCGTGCATGCCCAACCTGCTGGTCTGTTCATTTTGAGTATTTCAAGGGCTACAAGGTTCCCCTTTTCCTGATCTATGAGGGTCCCAGCGGTAGGACCCACACTGATCTAATATTTATCCCCTATGCTGTGAATAGGGAATAACAGCTAGAATACCCCTTTTAACATTTTCAAGACATTAATTTGCTGTCAGTGAATGAGAACAAGAACATCCTTGCTTGCATTCAGAGGATAGATCATCAGAAAGAAAAACTGCAGAACCCCTTTAAACTGGCCCTGGCAAAAGAAACAAAAAGTGGCCCCATGTTGTAGGCTGGTACAAATTGACAGGAAACGGGGCAAAACAAGTGTGCAGGGCTAGCAGTACTATAGTGCAGCACAAAATACCGCCCCAGCAGAACCAAATATCACAGTGCAGCATAAAATACTGCCCTATCACCATTCTGAGGACTGTGATTCAGGATGTCACACAGGAGTAATTTTTTTTATTTATTTTTTGCTAATGTGTAGGGACAGTGACAGGGAACATTTTTACTTTATTTAGGGAGAACGTTTATCTGTGGTAGAAAACTTGGGCTGAAATGTCCCTTAGCAGCGCTCTCTTCTATCAGCTTAGGAGATATGGGCTGTGCGGGAGCTGCTCCCTCACATCCTGGTGGGCACCGGAGCCTTATGTGTTTATAAAGTAAATATACCTTCTCTCTTTTTATAAAATATGAACTCTACACTATCTAGATGCTCGCTGACCAGCTGCACTCCCGACGTGCTAACTAATGAACCAGCTGCTGGGAGCGATGCCTGACTGAGCGGTAAGCCCTCACTACAGGCAGGGGGAAGCTCTTATACAGTATATAGGGACATAACTGTCCTTATATACTGTATAGCAGCTTCCCCCTGCCTGCCTGTAGTGAGCGCTTAGCGCACAGTCAGGCATCGCTCCTGGCGGCTGGTTCGTTAGTCAGCACACTGGGAGTGCAGGGGGAAGGCTCACAGTGCTGGCCACAATGGTCAGGGAGTATAAACATATGGTAGAAGTTCATATTTAATAAAAATGGGTAATGTAGATTTAATTTTAACACGTACAGCTCCTGTCCCCACCAGGCTGTGAGGGAGCAGGGCAGGCAGAGGACCACAGCTCCCGCACAGCCCGTCTCTCTAGTACTATGCTGGTAGAAGACTGATGTCCCTTAACAAGGGACACTTAAGCCCCAGTTTTCTACCATAAATAAACATTTTCCCTAAATAAAGTATATTACAAAAATGTTCCCCGTCTCTGTAAGATGAACAGCCTGGACTTCAGACTGATACATTGTAGCAAACTAGCAGTGACGTGTGTGGAGTTGATGTATTCAGATCACATAAGTCCTCTTTTACAATGTTTTTCTTTGCAGTCAGTTCCATTTCTCAGTAATTCCTTGTGAAAAGACTCATTATGTGGCATTTGATCTGCTGTTTTTACCTTGCAGAAAGACCCGACGCAGAGATTGCATTGGTGTTGTTGGACTGGCACTGAGTGGACCACAGATCCAGGGAGCCACCATTCTTCTAGACGAGGATGTTTGTGATGAAAAGACTACAGACTCTGCCATGCAGCGCCTAAAAGCAGCAAACATCCCAGAGGAGAATAGCGTGGGGCTCATGTTTGCCTGCGTTGGCCGAGGAGAGCAGCACTACAAGAAGAAGAATGTCGAGGCTGACTCTTTTCGGAAACACTTCCCCAATGTGCCTTTGTTTGGCTTTTTTGGCAATGGGGAGATTGGTTGTGATCGGGTAGTTAGTGGGAGTTTTACACTGCGCGAGTGTAACGCTGAAGAGGACAATCTTTTACATGAATATTGCACAGTGATGACCATTATTCATTTCGGACACTCCAAGTAATGCTTCCCGCATTGAGTGCTCATATATATTATAACTGTACCAAACGTGTCGGCGTTCAGTACCATTCCTGCCGCAAACCTTAGACTAGTGGTTTCCTGTCTTATTATGTGATATTGCCTCAAAATGGGGGGGGGGGGAAACTGCGTTACAAAATGTCAACACCCTTCTTTTACCTGGCTTTAATAAACATATTGCGTCTTCTAATATCATATAATTATGCTACCACCACTCAGGGTGTGTATGTCCTGAAAGTGTACAGGTTCAGGACTTAGTGCACGTAGGCTCGCAGAATCGCCTCACAGTGTGCGACATTACGTCACGGTGCACCGCTGGTGCCAGGATTCAGTGCTGCAATGCACAAAAAGTGATGGCAGCGCCCGAAGGAGGTGAGGACGTCTGCACTTAGTGGACGGAAGGGTTTGGTGGTGGTCATAAGGGGCAGCATCAGTCTGATTTTGGGGCCGATTAATCTGTAGTCTGTATAATTTTGTGGGCTGATCTGGATTCTGTATGACTTTGGGGTCTGATCTGGAGGTTTGTGTAAATTTGGGGGCTGATCTGGGGTCTGTAATGAATTTGAAGGCTAATTTTAGGGTTTAATCAGGGGTCTGTATGCATTTGGGGGCTGATCTGGGTTCTGTATGACTTTGGGGTCTGATCTGGAGGTTTGTGTAAATTTGGGGGCTGATCTGGGGTCTAATGAACTTGAAGGCTAACTTAGGGTTTAATCAGGGGTCTGTATGCATTTGGGGGCTGATTTGGTGTTTAATCTGGGCTGTGTATGAATTTGAGGGCTGAGCTAAGCTCTGTATGAATTTGGAAAACTGATTTGAATTCGACAAAATAAAATCATTATACCCCTCGCATCCCACTATTCCGACCACTAGGGGAGCTCTTTGCGTGAAGCTCAAGGACAATCTGTGTGACACGCGTGTGTATTGTATTATATTTGGAATGCGAGCTGCCCATCAACTGGAATTCGATGTGTGGCCCATATATCTGGCTGCGTTGGAGACCACTGCTGTATATTATATAACACTTGTATAGAAAAGCTGTATAATATAGCAAACACATTTTCTTTAACGCAGCAGTTAATGAAGACATTAATTTGTAGATCTGATAATAATGCGCACACGAGGGTTGGGTGATTTTGCAGGTAAATGCCTGCTGCTGGTGGTATCTGGTGCGTGTGCTGAAATAATTAGGAAGGAGCACATTCTGTCTCTGTAACTGTGGAACATTCGGTGACAGGATCGCACATGTCTCAGGAGATGTTACAGACTGCTGTGTTGCAGCATGTCATTTCTGGCTCCAGTCTACTTTTTGCTATCATTCTAATGCATTGTCGTTCCAAGGTACATCCACTGGCACATGGGTGATAGTCTGTGTTTATGTAGCACACGTTGGAAAGTTACCCTTTTAAGAGCTATGCTTTCATCCTTTCTTAGTCCATACAGGTACAGGACAAACACTGTCATGTGTTAATATGTGCTTTAGGAATTTTTGTTTATGTTTAATTGTACTTTTGGGATACAGACAGGTAGGTGACTAGGTCAGATATCAGTGGAAGCCTGACGTGGCAAAATCTGTGTGCTGTACTGGACATATAAGCGACTGCATTCCAGATCGGAAGTAGCACGATAGTCTGGCTATTGAACTCCTGGGATAAAAAAAAAAGGAGCAAATGCTACTACACATTAAAAAAATGACATGATATTGATGTTCTAGTGGTAGGCTATGCCATCGATGTCCAGTTGGTCAAGAGTGACCGCACTAGGAAAGCACGGTGTCCCACACTATTTGGCCAGCAGTAGCCAGCCATTCAGCTATTGTGATATGTATCCTTGCGGCCATTAGTATATATTGTAAAAGCTTATGTTACTCTGCGTTTAGTAAATGCTTCAAATAGACCCTTCTGGATGTTAGCCCCAAATTGCCAACCTATAGGGCAGGTCCGCCCATATGTAGAGAGTGTTAGGCTACTTTCACACTTGCGTTTGGAGCGGATCCATCTGGTCTCTGCACAGACGGATCCGCACCTATAATGCAAACGATGGTATCCGTTCAGAACGGATCCGTTTGCATTATATTTCAGAAAAAAATCTAAGTCTAATTGTTAGTCAGACGGATCCGTCCTGACTTTGCATTGAAAGTCAATGGGGGACGGATCCGTTTGAAATTGCACCATATTGTGTCAACGACAAACGGATCCGTCCCCATTGACTTACATTGTAAGTCTGGACGGATCCGTTTGCCTCTGCACGGCTAGGCGGACACCCGAACGCTGCAAGCAGCTTTCAGGTGTCCGCCTGCTGAGCGGAACGGAGGCGAAACGGAGCCAGACTGATGCATTCTGAGCGGATCCTTATCCACTCAGAATGCATTGGGGCTGTACGGATCCGTTCGGGGCCACTTGTGAGAGCCTTCAAACGGAACTCACAAGCGATACCCTGAACGCGTGTGAGTGAAAGTAGTGTGAAAGTAGCCTTACTAGTCTTTTGGCCTCCTCTAAAACATAGAGGGAAGACTGTTGGGTAGATAAACCGTAACCTAGAAGGTACCATATAGACTCTATAAAGTACTTTCAGTGATGTCTCCATCAGCGTTATCTGCCAACTTCCTTTGCTAGTCACCGTACAACAGTCATGCCAGAGTTCCAAGGTAAGGGATTTCCCCTAAATACAGTTCCCAGCCATACATAAAGGTAATTTGCCAGGTAGAGAGTGGAATTCACCATGGAGTAGATGAAGAAATTAGATCCCTTATTCAAGGATCTATACCTACAGAGCCGCTCAAAAGATGTTTACGTATGATTTAATAAGTGCCTTCATGGGATTGGTTGTGCCTAGATTGATAATGGAGGATATACAGTTGTGTTGAAAATTATAGCGGTGTGTTTAAAAAAGTGAATAAAGCTCAAAATCCTTCTAATCGCTTTTATTTCCATGCACACAAATGCATTGGGAACACTACACATTCATCAAAACATGAAGATAAATATATCAAATTTGTGTTGTTTCTCTAAAAAAAAAATTGCAGAAAAGTGAATATTAGACTGTTCAAAAAGAATAGCAGTGTTTGTATTCTTCTTTACAAACTCAAGCATTCACTATATAAACTAAAAAATGTTTGAAGATTTTGCGTTTCCTTTGAATCACTTAACTAATATTTAGTTGTATAACCACTGTTTCTGAGAACTGCTGGACATCTGTGTTGCATGGAGTCAACCAACTTCTGGCACCTGTGAACAGGTATTCCAGCCCAGGATGATTGGACTACATTCCACAGTTCTTCTCTGTTTCTTGGTTTTGCCTCAAACTGCATTTTTTTTCACAAGTTTTCTATTGAAATAATATGCAGGGATTGGGCTGACCACTCCATAACATCAATCTTGTTGGTCTGGAACCAAGATGTTGCACATTTACTGGTGTGTTTGGGTTTGTTGTCTTGTTGGAGCACCCATTGCAATGGCATTTCCTCTTCAGCATAAGGCAGCATGACCTCTTCAAGTATTCTGATGTCTTCAAACTGATCCATGATCCCTGGTATGTGATAAATAGGCCCAACACCGTAGTATGAGAAACATCCCCATATCATGATGCTTGCGCCACCATGCTTCACAGTGTACTGTGGCTTAAATTCAGTGTTTGGGGGTCGTCTGACAAACTGTCTCCGGCCACTAGACCCAAAAAGAACAATCTTACTTTCATCAGTCCACAAAATGTCTCTTTGGCCTCATGCACACGGCCGTTGTTTTGGCGGCTCGGATGCGGACCCATTCACTTCAATGGGGCCGCAAAATGGCGAACAGCTGTCCGCATCCATTGCTCCGTTCCGTGGCCCCGCTAAAAAATCCTTGCCATTTAGGCTATTCTTCTATCCATTCGAATGGTAGTTTTTCGCTTTCTTCCACGTCTTTTAGGTTTTGGTTGCCATTTTAAAGCATTTGCGATAATTTTAGCTGAGCAGCTTATCATTTTCTGCACTTCTTTATATGTTTTCCCCTCTCCAATCAACTTTTTAAATGAGGTACGCTGTTCTTCTGAACAATGTCTGGAATGACCCTTTTTCCTTAGAATTTCAGAGAGAAATGCACTGCCTTCCTACCTTAAATAAGGGCAATAATTGCCACCTGTTTTTCAAAGAATGAATTACCTCACTCATTGAACTCCACACTGCGATTATTTTGAACATGCCCCTTTCAACTAGTGATTCAATTACACAGAATCCGCAGCATGCATGTCATGACTATTGGGTCTGTTGGATTTCTATTACTCTACTACACCTGCTAGTAAATAGGTTAGTGATGTCTGACTGCTATTATTTTGAACACAACTGTGGGTAGTTGCATTTACAAACATGAAGCTACATACTGTGCATTGTGCTGCACTTTAGTCATGTTACCAATGGATCGCCTCCCTTTGAATATATCAACTCTGGATTTATAAGAGTTTATCTTTTAATCAAAATCTATATTTCATTTACTCCAGTAGCTTAAAGTATAACTAGGAAAAAATGTTAAACCCTTTAATGCACATGAAAAGATGATACCTTGGTGTGTGTGTGTATGTATGTGTATGTATATATGTATATATATATATATAATATATATGGTTTAACAGTAATATGCCTTTAAATTCGAGATCAAGAATATTTTACATTTCCAGCTGCCAAATATCTGCCAGCCAATGAACAAGATCTCCAGGACATAATGATATTTAGTAGCTGCTCCATGTTGGAGGGGTACAATGGAACTTCAGCTATTAGATACTGAATCTTTATCTACACGTCAAATCTGGAACAAATCCAAATCTGATTGTTCACTCTGGCATCATCATAGGTTCCCTTGTTGCCAGAGGGATGTTGGCACTGAGGCTGCTCATTGTCTCATTTCATGTACGGTCCTACCCATTGATGTAAGCCAAAGGTCACTCCTGCTTCCACCTATAGCAGATCCAGAAATTATTTGTGCTATTGGCAAAAACTAAACTGTGTGCCATATTTGGATAGTTTGGGAATAATTACTTATGCTGAATGTATATCTGGTAATGGACAATCTGGCATAGTGCTTATGATTTATGTAGTGCGTAAAGGACTTCCTCAGGGTGCTCCTTACGCACTGTTAGGCCTGGTGCACGAGGGGTGCTGCATGAGACATAGATGCAGAGAGGGTACCAGGGCCACACTCCACCTCTGCACATCGTGTTGGAATGTTTCTGTAACTACTGTTGTGAATGTTACAAAAATCAGACCAGTAGAGCATTATCCTATACTGATAGTAGGAAAACTGGCCACAGACATTAGTTCATAGCTGAGCAATGACAAACACCTCCTGATTAATGGATGACATAAATATAATCATGGTGATGATTATCAAATATTGAAGAGCAAACTTCTGAATTAATAGTTTGATGTGATAAGTTTACAATAAGACAATGCAATGGCAACACTGACAATGTATTGCTGCTGATAACATTAATGTAAGGCTATAGACACTTTTGAGGGCATTTTATTTATTTTTTGCATTTTACTTTTTGGGCTTAAAAAAAAAAAAATTTCAGTTGATCCTTTTTTTTTTTTTTTTTTTTTTTTTTTTTTTTAACCGTCTAACACAGATCTGCGGTCCGGAGGCGGCAGCGCTGCGCACAATCACGCATTGGCACGTCATCTCGCGAGACACGAGATGACGCGCTTAGCCGGCCCGCGCATGCGCAGTGCGGGCCGGCATTTCGTCAAGGGGGGTCACGTCATCAGCTTGCCAGCCAATGATCGCGGCTGGCAAGCTGATGATTTTTAAAAAATCCAATCAGAAGCCATATATCAGATCATATTAGTAAATATGATGTGTTATATGGCTGCCCTGCTCCTCTGCTGGTCCTTTTCGTCGGTTGGATCCAGCAGAGGAGCAGGCTTCACAGTGAGTACACCAAACACCACACACTAGCCCCAGATCACCCCCTGCACCCCAATTAACCCTTTGATCGCCCCTGTCAATCACTAGTGAAAGGAAAAAAGTGATCAGTGTAAACTGTCACTTTTTTTTTTCTCACTGGTATTGACTGTTAGGTTTTAGGGATAGTTTAGGCCCCTTGGTTAGGTAGTTTAGGGATCAGTTAGCGCCCAGCCCACCGCACCGCAGTCACTTATTCGCTGATTAGCGTATCGCTAATCAGCATTTACTTTTATAGTATCTGGAAGTGATCAAAACTGATCACAGTCAGATCTATAATAGTATTAGTGTCACCTTAGTTCGCCCTCCACCCAAAACGCAGTGTTTGCCCGATCAGGCCTGATCGTTTGCCCACACCCGCCCCACCGCAGTGACAAAAAATATATTTTTTTTGATCACTGCACATTCACTTTACACGCGCTGCGGCGATAAAAAAATCAGTTTTGATATTTTTTATCAACCGCAGCAGCCTCCGGTACTTCGCTAGCCTCCCATTTGTAAGACAGGCTTGCTTTTTTTCTTGGGTAGTCTCAGGGAATACCCCTAAATTTAGTTACCCAAATGTCAAACGGGGTATTCTTCTGAAGAGGCCTACAGGCTTCTGACCCAGTCGGATGAGGAATGGGAACTCTGATCTGACGAATCTAGCGGGTCAGAATATGAACCTGTAGAAAGCAGTGGCACTCTGACCCAAAGTTCAGACGAGGAGGCTGAGGTCCCTGATGGCACCAGGCGTACCCGGCCCCGTGTTGCTAGACCACAGGTTGCGCAGGATCCGCTTCAAGGGCAGCAGAGTGGGGCTGGCGCTGTCGGATTACGTGGTGAGGCATACACCAGCAGCGCAGCCCATCCTGGACCTAGTACCAGCACTGCCGTAGAACATGGTGAAGTGGCGAACACCAGAAGGGCAGTTGAAGCTGGTACGGTGGCACGAGCAGTAGTTACCCCGTCGCAGCCACCGCAAAGACGGGCCCGTAGACCCCCTAGAATCCCTGAGGTGCTGGCAAACCCTGATTGGCAGTCCCCAACTTCAGCCGCACGTGTAGTTCCGCCCAGTCTGGAGTTCGGGTTGAGACAGCTCAGATCGGTTTGGCCCTGGGATTTTTTGAACTGTTCTTGACTGCGGAGCTCTTGGACTTAGTCGTGGCCGAAAAAAATCGGTATGTCACACAATTTATAACCGCCAACCCGGGAAGCTTTTATGCCCAGCCTTTCCGGTGGAAACCAGTCCAAGTTTCCGAATTTAAAACTTTTCTGGGCCTTCTCCTCAACATGGGTCTAACTAAAAAGCATGAATTGCGGTCATATTGGTCCACGAACCCAATTCATCACATGCCCATGTTCTCTGCTGCTATGTCCAGGGCACGTTTTGAGGCCATCCTGCGTTTCTTGCACTTTAGTGACAATAGCACCTCCCGTCCCAGAGGCCACCCAGCTTTTGACCGGCTCCACAAAATTAGGCCCCTCATAGACCATTTCAACCAGAAATTTGCAGATTTGTATACCCCAGAGCAAAACATCTGCGTAGACGAGTCCCTAATACATTTTACCGGGCGCCTTGGCTTCAAACAATACATCCCAAGCAAGCGCGCCCGGTATGGGGTCAAATTGTATAAGCTCTGTGAAAGGGCCACAGGCTATACCCACAAATTTCATGTCTATGAGGGAAAAGATCAGACGCTGGAGCCGATCGGTTGCCCTGACTACCTGGGGAGCAGTGGGAAGACAGTCTGGGACTTGGTGTCACCCTTATTCGGCAAGGGGTACCATCTTTATGTGGACAATTTCTACACAAGTGTGGCCCTCTTTAGGCATTTGTTTTTAGAACAGATTGGCGCCTGTGGCACCGCGCAAACTAGTCGCGCGGGCTTCCCCCAATGGCTCGTTACCACCCGTCTTGCAAAGGGGGAGAGGGCTGCATTGTGTAACGAAGAACTGCTCGCGGTGAAATGGAGAGACAAGCGTGACGTTTACATGCTCTCCTCCATTCACGCAGACACGACAATACAAATTGAGCGAGCAACCCGTGTCATTGAAAAGCCCCTCTCAGTCCACGACTATAACCTTCACATGGGAGGGGTGGACTTCAATGACCAGATGTTGTCTCCGTATTTAGTTTCCCGCAGAACCAGACGCTGGTATAAGAAGGTGTCTGTATATTTGATTCAATTGGCTCTGTATAATAGTTTTGTTCTCTACAGTAAGGCTGGGAGAACACGATCCTTCCTCAAATTTCAGGAAGAGATCATCGAGAACCTCCTGTACCCAGGAGGTTCCGTGGCCCCATCCACCAGTGTAGTTAGCCGTCTACACGAGCGACATTTCCCCAATGTCGTTGCCGGTACCTCAACCCAACCGTCACCCCGAAAAAGATGTCGTGTCTGTAGCAGGAGTGGAATAAGGCGTGACACCCGCTATTTCTGTCCTGACCACCCTGCCCTATGCTTAGGGGAGTGTTTCCGGAAGTACCACACACAGGTACACCTAGCATAGGGATCACATCTCACCAGGACAGGCACACAGGGCTATTAGGGCCCATTCACTCACAGCTGCTGCAAACGTCTCCTTTCACCTGGGACAAAGTGCATAACGCACTTCGCCACATCTTTGGGCGATTTGCGCTTTGCACATTGACCCATGGGGAAGGAGAGGTTTGTTCTATAAAGGTAAAAAAAAACACCAGTAAGCAAAAAGGTTAATGTTCTGTTCAAAAAGTAAAAGTTTATATGTTCTGTTCCAAAGTTAATTAAATTATTGCGTTGCGGCCTGTTTTTTTTTTTTTTTTTTTTTTTACCTTCCAGGTGGACCAACCGATCGGCGCTGCAAGACGAGATTTCTCCTCTGCAGTAAAAGATATGTTTGCCAAGGCATACGAGCTGAGGAGGAGGCGGTGTTCCTATGCTTTGGCAAACACTTTGTATATAAAAAAATAAATAAAATCCCGGCAATGATTTATTCATCCACATCGATTGATGTGAATGGAGAAATCTGGTTTGCCAGGGCATACGAGCTAAGTGGGTATGGATGTTGGGCGGAGCTCCTATGTCCTGGCAGACGCCTTTCCCCTCCTTTTTTTTTTTTGGGCAGAGATTTTTTCATACACATTGATCGATGCGAATAAAGAAATCTGTGCCGTTCATTTTTTTTTTTTTCAGCCCAGAGGCTAAACGGAAAAAAAAAAATCTCATTACCTGTATGCTCAATATAAGGAGAATAGCAGAAACTCCTAATGCTGGCCATACATGTAATGATTGCGGAGACCCTCAAATGCCAGGGCAGTACAAACACCCCACAACTGACCCCATTTTGGAAAGAAGACACCCCAAGGTATTCGCTGAGGGGCATATTGAGTCCATGGAAGATTAAAATTTTTGTCCCAAGTTAGCGGAAAGTGAGACTTTGTGAGAAAAAAACCCCAAAAATCTATTTCCGCTAACTTATGCCAAAAAAATAAAAAATTCTATGAACTCGCCAGGCCACTCATTGAATACCTTGGGGTGTCTTCTTTCCAAAGTGGGGTCACATGTGGGGTATTTATACTGCCCTGGCTTTTTAGGGGCCCTAAAGCGTGAGAAGAAGTCTGGGATCCAAATGTCTAAAAATGCCCTCCTAAAAGGAATTTGGGCACCTTTGCGCATCTAGGCTGCAAAAAAGTGTTACACATGTGGTATCGCCGTACTCAGGAGAAGTTGGGGAATGTGTTTTAGGGTGTCATTTTACATATACCCATGCTGGGTGAGATAAATATCTTGGTCAAATGCCAACTTTGTATAAAAAAATGGGAAAAGTTGTCTTTTGCCAAGATATTTCTCTCACCCAACATGGGTATATGTAAAAGGACACCCCATAACACATTCCCCAACTTCTCCTGAGTACGGCGATACCAGATGTGTGACACTTTATTGCAGCCTAGGTGGGCCTTTAAAGGGGCACACATTCCAAAGAGCACTTTTCGGATTTCGCAGGCCATTTTTTACACATTTTGATTGCAAAGTACTTCTCACACATTTGGGCCCCTAAATTGCCAGGGCAGTATAACTACCCCACAAGTGACCCCATTTTGGAAAGAAGACACCCCAAGGTATTTTGTGATGGGCATACTGAGTTCATGGAAGTTTTAATTTTTTGTCACAAGTTAGTGGAATATGAGACTTTGTAAGAAAAAAATAATAATAATCATCATTTTCCGCTAACTTGTGACAAAAAATAAAAAGTTCTATGAACTCACTATGCCCATCAGCGAATACCTTAGGGTGTCTACTTTCCGAAATGGGGTCATTTGTGGGGGGTTTCTACTGTCTGGGCATTGTAGAACCTCAGGAAACATGCTCAGAAAGTCAGAGCTGCTTCAAAAAGCGGAAATTCACATTTTTGTACCATAGTTTGTAAACGCTATAACTTTTACCCAAACCATTTTTTTTTTGCCCAAACATTTTTTTTTATCAAAGACATGTAGAACAATAAATTTAGCGAAAAATTTATATATGGATGTCTTTTTTTTTGCAAAATTTTACAGATGAAAGTGAAAAATGAAATTTTTTTGCAAAAAAATCGTTAAATTTCGATTAATAACATAAAAAATTTCAGCAGCAATGAAATACCACCAAATGAAAGCTCTATTAGTGAGAAGGAGGTAAAATTCATTTGGGTGGTAAGTTGCATGACCGAGCGATAAACGGTGAAAGTAGTGTAGTGCAGAAGTGTAAAAAGTGGCCTGGTCATTAAGGGGGTTTCAGCTAGCGGGGTTGAAGTGGTTAAACAGTTTTCCTCCTATAACTTTCATTACATCTACACATCGACTATTGCGCACTGAATCCATCAGTGAGCTGCTCTTGCTGTTGGATCTGTAGCTCGTTTTTCTGAACTCCTGACCGCTCATAAGAATATGGATTAAATGAGTGTTTATGAGCTGTCAGCAGTTCAGAGAAAAGGGCAGATCCAGCCGTCAGAGACAGAGAGCAAGTCTATAGATATAGGGAACCTAAAAGCTGTAAAGGAAAAATCATTGAAAATACCAGTTTAAAGGGATTCTGTCACCTGCTTTTAGCATTTTAAGCTGGCACCATCGCTATGTTGACTAAAGTACCTTATTTCCAGCAGTCTTCTTTTTACTTATTTTCGTTTGGTAGTTTTGATATAAAAGCGATTTTTATGTTATGCTAATTAGGGTCCAAGGTGCCCAGAGGGGCATTTTTTTCACTCTCCGGTGCCCAGTGACGCCCCCCTGCAGTGCCTAAGATAGCCTCCTGATCATCAAAACACCTCCCACAGCCCGGCAAACGGTTCCGCCCCCTCCCCACGTCATAATCTACCTTATAGATATGCCCCGTCCTTCTTCCTGTCTGCGGCCAGAAAACTCGTGCAGGCGCAGTACCGCCTGCGGCCTGCGCGATCATCAACGTCCTGAGGGCAAGAGCGCTCAGGTCACATCACTGGGCTCGGCGCATGCCCAGTGAGACTTTTGAGGCTGTTGCCCTCAGGAGGTTTATGATCGCGCAGGCGGTACTGCGCCTGCGCGAGTTTTCTGGCCGCAGACAGGAAGAAGGACGGGGCATATCTATAAGGTAGATTATGACGTGGGGAGGGGGAGGAACCGTTTGCTGAGCTGTGGGAGGTGTTTTGATGATCAGGAGGCTGTCTTGGGCACTGCAGGGGCTGGGCACCGGAGAGTGAAAAAAACGCCCCTCTGGGCACCTTGGACCCTAATTAGCATAACCTAAAAATCGCTTTTATATCAAAACTACCAAACGAAAATAAGTAAAAAGAAGACTGCTTGAAATAAGGTACTTTAGTCAACATAGCGATGGTGCCAGCTTAAAATGCTAAAAGTAGGTGAGAGAATCCCTTTAAAACGTTTTTAGCTCAAAATGAGTAAAATGCATTGAAAGAAAATTACCCCCAATGTTGTCCAGCCTTTAAAGCACATGATCTAGTACAAGTACAGTGGTCCCTCAAGTTACAATATTAATTGGTTCTAGGACAACCATTGTAAGTTGAAACTATTGTAAGTCAAGTAATTGGTTCTAAAGCCCCAAAATGTCATCCAAGATGAGAGAAAATGACGATTTAAGAAAAATACGCAGATAACTAAGATTACTTTCACACTGGCGTTTTGGTTTCAGTTTGTGAGATCCGTTCAGGGATCTCACAAGTGGTGCAAAACAGATCAGTTTTGCCCTTAATGCATTCTGAATGGAAAAGGTTTGGCTCAGAATGCATCAGTTTGGCTCCGTTCCGCCTGCAGCGTTTTGTGTCCGGCTGACAAAACTGAGCAAAACGGATCCGTCCTGACACAGAATGTAAGTCAATGGCGACGGATCAGTTTTCACTGGCACAATAGAACACGGATCCGTCCCCTATTGACTTTCAGTGGTGTTCAAGACGGATCCGTTTTGGCTATGTTAAAGATAATACAAACGGATCAGTTCTGAACGGATGCATGCAGTTGTATTATCTGAATAGATGCGTTTGTGCAGATCCATGACTGATCCGCACCAAACGCGAGTGTGAAAGTAGCCTAAGACATAAAACAAAAAACAGTCAGGAACAACTGCTAACTAGCAACTAATCCAGCTATTTTACCAGAGAAGTGGACTTGATTGGTTGGATCGGAGTCTGACGCATTGTATGTTGAGGCTGGTTTCAACTTGCAAAGGTCTTTTCTGACCCATTGTATCTTACAAATATTGTATCCTGAGGCCATTGTATCTTGAGGGATCACTGTTATATTCTTTCTGTCTCCATCATATAGATACTCCCTCTGTTAAAAATAAATTACCTTTTGGATTCTCAACCCTAAAAATGCCCTATATACAGTGGTGTATATGTGTGTGTGTATGTATGTATATATGCTTTTACTACAAAGATTATTTGCCTGTACTTCCCTGTATCAAACAAGATATCATGGGTTGACTGTGCTTCACAACTCCTTGTAAAATGCCCTAATTTATTTTTATTTATTTTTTAAATAAAAGGTTCACCCAAAAAAAAAAAGATTTAACAATACTATGGACATGTCTGTCTTAGTAAATACTTGCAGTCCCCAAGCAGTAACAATTTTGGAGCAACATAACAGTCTGATACTCTAATCGGGGCTGATAGAGGAACACTCCCAACTAGTAACACCCTGCTAGTAATTTATTCATACTTGTAGGAGGAATAAGGATACGGCCACATGGCACGGTTGTGACAAACGTGACCGTCAAGCACTGCTCAGCCAATTAGGCCACAGCTGCCTTTTATTTAACAAAAGATGACCACACTGTATTTTCAGTCTTCATTGTTAATTGCCACGCGGTATTGAAGGTGCCGCATGGCCATTAACAATGAAGACCAGTAATAGAGTGCCGTCATCTTTTGTTAAATAAAAGGCAGCTGTGGCCTAGTTGGCCGCGTATTTCCTGGCTGTGCTGTGTGGCCGTACCCTAACCAGGAACAGCACAATGAAGTATTCTCAGAAAAGATGCTCCAGAATTGATGTTATAGAGAATATAAGTAGTTACTTAAACAGACAAGTCAGGAGTGGTATCAGGTCCTCTTTAAAACTCTGTTCACACCGTCTTTTGCAATTTTTGTTAAAGTGGAGGCTTGATTTCAGGGGAAAAAACAACTGGAAAATATTCATATATATATATATATATATATATATATATATAACAGTGCAAACTTAGTCTAGAGATATACAAAATTTATTACAATGATTCATGCTGGCTGATAAATTTGATGCTAGAAGTTACATTCGTCTAGCTTTACATCACCTAGCTTATCTGGAATCAAAATTCTGGCACCATATTGGCAGATGTGGTCACATTTTAAACCAAGCACCTTTTCCTCTACGCAACTTCTCCTAGTCTAGCGAGAAGTGAAAAGGTCTAAAACAGGGATGCTGAAACTGCGGCCTTCCAGCTGTTGTAAAACTACAACTCCCACCATTCCCTGCTGTAGGCTGTCCAGGCATGCTGGGAGTTGTAGTTTTGCAACAGCTGGAGGGCCGCAGGTTGGGCATCCCTGGCCTAAAACATAAGCTAGAACTTGTAATTGTAGGGTAGTAAATCATCCCCATTGTGTATATACAACTTTATGTTCTCTTGTTGACTTGCAGCACAACAGAATAGCATGAACATAACTAATCTTCAGTACTGCCATCAATAAATTCTGGGCTATGCACTCTTTATAACACATTTTACTTAATACAATGCTCCAGGTCATAGTAGATAAAATAATTTAGACAAAAATGACACATCTTGATACATAGTACTGTCTTTCAGTGATAAAATGGTTAATGTCAAAGAAAATGTATGTAGACATAAACTGTACATACAACACAGAGTTGGTTACTACAAGGGAATACAGCATTTCCTTTCTCACATCTAGTTCATTCAATCGAAGAAGTACTTGTACATATATATTCTACTAAGCTTTATATCCGTAAACCCCCAAGCCATAATCACATATGAAGACTGTCTAAAGCCAGCTTACTGACCCTCTTTGTAAATGCAAAAAACATAAATCACATATTTCCCCCGGATCAGTATCACATTAGCCATAAACTAAATGATATTTGTTTGTATTTTCAGAGTCACTGGTCCCAGGTAATCCATCCTTTATTTCTGATTCAGTGCTGATTTCATGGGTCTTGCTAGCCTATAAGTTAATGTTATACTATAAATGGACAGCAATGACATTCCCTCAACTTGTCTGTCTCCAGCTCACATATCTGCCCATTAGAGGACTTTCCTTAAGGTGTAGCTCGAATATTTGTGTTTTATGCAGATTCTGTCCTGCAACATATGACCAATTATCTATGTAGATTCATGTGATCAGATCCAGGATGTGCAATAACTGTTTCAGGGAGGATTCCCAGAGAGCGTAACAGTAGAAACTATGTTCTACTCCGGATCCTAAATCTGTGGGAGCCACAAAGGAGCTTCTTGTAAAGCAAATCATCATACTACTTTTAATGAACTTCATTTCAAAGGTCCAGTCTTCCATAAGGCAGCACATGTCTTCTTATACCTATCCAAAAGACATATAGTTTCAGGAATGTATGGTGTAATGCAAAGTCTATAGAAATAAAGATCAACGTCAGTTTCAGATGGCTACAATATCACCACATTTTTATATCCATATTATGGCTGCAGGACTGCAATCCTCCACTCCTGCAGTTCCACTGACCCAAAACTAGTTTAAAGCGATCCTCCAGAATCCCTGAATAAAGTTCATTCTCTTCAGTATTTGTGGCAGTTACCTGATGTCCAGCTTCTTTTAACTAGTAATTTAGTAATCTCTACTTCATAGTCATTCTGTCCTTGCTGTAAGAGAAATCAGTTCTCCATATACTGACTTCCTGATGAGTCTCTGATAGACTGCTGTTTACACATATGTATTCCCTTATATATTCCCCTTTCCCCTCTTCCAGGAGCACTATGGAATGCACCCTCTGTCTGCAATAAACTTTCCTACATTCACAACATTTTCATCTCCAATAAACATGGTGGAGAAGTTGGTCTTTTCCTATCCTATCGGACAACAGCTCCTTTAGCCCAACTCCATGGCTACCCTCTATTATGCTTCCTTCATTTAAAGTACACTATGTCTGCATCTACTCTCCCTCTAACCTTCAAGTGGCTGCCATCTACCGCCATCCAGGCCCAGCCACTCCTACACTTTCTTTCTGCTGATATCCCCACTATCATCATGGTTGCCTTGAACATCCCCATTAATATTTTCAACTCCGCTGTCTTCTAGCACTTCCTCCATTGGACTCTCACAGTGGTCCTTAGCCACCCACAAAGATAGTCACCCACTGAATCTTATCGTTACCCACATCTGTTCCCTAGCTAAAAAACTATCTAAATCACCTCTATCTCTATCCAACCACAATCTACTTACATTATCTTCACTTGTCTTTTCAGCTGCCTTCCAATCCACAATTTGGAAAATCTCTGCAGCAACCTTAAATATCTTAATAGCAGAGTAGCAATGGAGGAAAACATATTCTAAGGAGAACTTTATCACATACAAACTATCCCTTGTCAATTTTAAGTCTGCACTTGCTGTTGCAAAACAGGCCTACTATTTAACACATTTAACTCTCTCCTCTGTCAAGCAGTACTCATCTCAGCAAAAGACTTTGCCACTGCAACACTGCTACTTGAAACAAAAGATTGAGAATATCAAAGAAAGCTGTCTACACATCTATTCAGTTCTCTTCCTAAAAAAAAAAACTTTCTCCACCAACAGAAGAAAAACTTTCCACCCTACTCTCCAGATCACATCTCACCACCTGTGTGCTTGACCTGATCCCATCCCACCTCATCCCCAACCTCACCACAGTATTTATCCCTGCTCTAACTCATCTCTTTAATCTATCCTACTAACCACTGATGTCTTCCCCTCATGTTTTAAACATGCTACTATTACACCCATTCTCACAAAGCTTTCCTTTTACCCATCTTCTTTGTTTAGCTATGGCCCCATATCACTTCTCCCATGTGTCTTAAAGCTACTTGAACAACATGTCTACCTTGAACTATCCTCCCACCTCTCTTCTTGTTCTCTCTTCGACCGGCTATAATCTGGCTCCCGACCTCAACACTCAACTGAACCTGCCCTTACCAAAGTCGCTAACGACCTGCTATCTGCCAAATCCAAATAATATTACTCTGTACTCTTTCTCCTTGACCTGTCCTTTGCCTTTGACATAGTTGACCACTCCCTTCTGTTACAAATTCTCTCATCTCTTGGTGTCACGGACTTGGCCCTCTTCTGGATCACCTCATATTTCACAGATTTAGTGACATTTAGGGGGTCATTTATCAAACTGGTGCAAAGTAGAACTGGCTTAGTTGCCTATAGCAACCAATCATTCCTTCTTTTATTTTGGAAAGCTCCTTTGGAAAATGAAAGGAGGAATCTGATTGGTTGCTATGGGCAACTAAGCCAGGTCTAATTTATACTAGTTTGATAAATGTGGCCCATTCACACACCGCCTTCTTGTCTCATCCCCTCTCTGTTGGAGTCCCTCAAGGCTCTGTCCTAGTATCACTTTTATGCTGATGACACAAATTTACCTCACTGATCCAGATGTCACCTCCCTAATATCCAGAATCCTACAATGCCTATCTTCAACAGTGGAATGCTAAAGTTTGGGCAACCTTGTTAATCCTCATGATTTTCCTGTACAAATCGTTGGTTGTTACGATAAAAAATATCAGTTAAATATATCATATAGGAGACACACACACTGATATTTGAGAAGTGAAATGAAGTTTATTGGATTTACAGAAAGTGTGCTATAATTGTTTAAACAAAATTAGGCAGGTGCATAAATTTGGGCACTGTTGTCATTTTATTGATTCCAAAACCTTTAGAACTAATTATTGGAACTCAAATTGGCTTGGTAAGCTCAGTGACCGCTGACCTACATACACAGTTGAATCCAATTATGAGAAAGAGTATTTAAGGGGGTCAGTTGTAAGTTTCTCTCCTCTTTTAATTTTCTCTGAAGAGTAGCAACATGGGGGTCTCAAAACAACTCTCAAATGACCTGAAGACAAAGATTGTTCACCATCATGGTTTAGGGGAAGGATACAGAAAGCTGTCTCAGAGATTTCAGCTGTCTGTTTCCACAGTTAGGAACATATTGAGGAAATGGAAGACCACAGGCTCAGTTCAAGTTAAGGCTCGAAGTGGCAGACCAAGAAAAATCTCGGATAGACAGAAGCGACGAATAGTGAGAACAGTCAAAGTCAACCCACAGACCAGCACCAAAGACCTACAACATCATCTTGCTGCAGATGGAGTCACTGTGCATCGTTCAACCATTCGGCGCACTTTACAAAAGGAGATGCTGTATGCGAGAGTGATGCAGAGGAAGCCTTTTCTCCACCAACAGCACAAAAAGTGCCGCTTGAGGTGGGCTAAAGCACATTTGGACAAGCCAGCTTCATTTTGGAATAAGGTGCTGTGGACTGATGAAACTAAAATTGAGTTATTTGGCCATAACAAGGGGCGTTATGCATGGAGGAAAAAGAACACAGCATTCCAAGAAAAACACCTGCTACCTACAGTAAAATGTGGTGGTGGTTCCATCATGCTGTGGGGCTGTGTGGCCAGTGCAGGGACTGGGAATCTTGTCAAAGTTGAGGGACGCATGGATTCCACTCAGTATCAGCAGATTCTGGAGACCAATGTCCAGGAATCGGTGACAAAGCTGAAGCTGCGCCGGGGCCGGATCTTTCAACAAGACAACGACCCTAAACACTGCTCAAAATCCACTAAGGCTTTTATGCAGAGGAACAAGTACAACGTTCTGGAATGGCCATCTCAGTCCCCAGACCTGAATATAATTGAAAATCTGTGGTGTGACTTAAAGAGAGCTGTCCATGCTCGGAAGCCATCAAACCTGAATGAACTAAAGATGTTTTGTAAAGAGGAATGGTCCAAAATACCTTCAACCAGAATCCAGACTCTCATTGGAACCTACAGGAAGCGTTTAGAGGCTGTAATTTCTGCAAAAGGAGGATCTACTAAATATTGATTTAATTTTTTTTTGTGGTGCCCAAAATTTATGCACCTGCCTAATTTTTTTTAAACAATTATAGCACACTTTCTGTAAATCCAATAAACTTCATTTCACTTCTCAAATATCACTGTGTGTGTCTCCTATATGATATATTAAACTGACATTTTTTATCGTAACAACCAACGATCTATACAGGAAAATCATGACGATTAACAAGGTTGCCCAAACTTTCGCATCCCACTGTATATCCTCCTCCTTCTCCTCTCACTTTCTAAAACTTAACATGGAAAAGAATAAATTTATCATCTTTTTGCTACCTCACTCAGCCCTGCTAACAGACCTATCTATCACAGTCAATGGCTGCACACTCTCCCCAGTCAACCAAGTATGCTGCCTTGACGTAACCTTTGATTCTATTCTGTCCTTCAAACCTGTATATCCTAGCCCTTTCTACCTCCTGTCACCTCCAACTCCAAATTATCTTTCAGATCTGCCCATTCCTTAACTAGGAGTCTGCAAAAATGCCTTTATATGCCCTCATCATCTTGTACCTAGACTACTGTAACATCCTCCTCTGTTGCCTTTGATCTCACGCCCCTTCTAATTCACCTCTTCACCCCTAGGCCCCTTGCAGACGAGCATTTGTCATGCTGTGAGTCCGCAGCGCAGCTCCCGGCCTGACCTCCCAGCACTGACGGGGTCACATAGCATTATATTGATTTATGATGCTATGTAACCCTTACAGTTCTGGAATGTATTGGATAACACTGACATAATGCTGCCAGTGTTATCCAATACATTCCAGAACTGTAAGCGTTACATGGCATCATAAATCAATATAATGCTATGTGACCCCGTCAGTGCTGGGAGGTCAGGCCGGGAGCTGCGCTGCGGACTCACAGCATGACAAATGCTCGTCTGCAAGGGACTTTACTCTTCTGACTCTTCTCTCTGCCAATCCCATCACTGGCTCTCCATTGCCCAGAGAATCCAGTACAAAACACTAAAAATGACATAAAAAGGACGTCCACAACCTGTCCCCTCCATACATCTGTGACATGAACTACTAGAACCTTCCCACAAGCAATCTTCGATCCTCACAAGACCTCCTTCTCTACTCTTCTCTAATCTGCTCTTCCCACAATCGCCTCCAAGATTTCTCCTGTGCATCCCCCATACTCTGGAACTCTCTACCTCAACACATCAGACTCCCACCTACCGTGGAAACCTTAAAAAGAAACCTAAAAATCTACATCTTCAAACAAGCCTACAACCTACAGAAACCCTGCTGCTCTTATACCAATGTATGACCAGCCTCTACCCTCACCTACTGTATATTTCCCTCATCCATTGTAGATTGTAAGCTCTCACGGGCACGGCCCTCTCTCATTCTGTACCAGTTTCTAACCTGTCTTGTTTATGATTATTGTACTTGCTTTATATTATGTATTTGCACCCCTTTTCATATGTACTGCCCTATGAAAATAATGACGCTATAATAATAATAATAATACACAACAACCAATCAGAGGAGGCTACAGCAGCTTTAACCAATGATGCATCAGGAGGTGTGTCTTAGACTACTTCAGGATCTTTAAAGATACTGTAGCTAAGTTTTATTACTAGATGAAGCTGAGCCTAAAATGCAGCTATACACCACTAGCTTACATATAATTTTTAGGTCCTGACTGGTTGAAGATCATCACTAGAAAATATTAAGATTTACAACTACCTCAGCTTATCTGGATTTCCACTGGATCCACACAGCTGTCATATTTATGGTCCGTCTTCTCTACGATTCTTTAATTTTCTCCTGTAAAGTTATAAAATGTAGATATTAGAAATAAACTTTGCCAACATAAAATGTAACAACTTGGGGACAAGATCAAATTTTTATGAAGTTGTAACTGAAACCACACAGTGATGACTAGTGTTAAGATCCAGTCATTGAGTATGTTATTTAATTTTTAAAGAAAAATGTTTTTAGTGGATCGAGATGCTGATATGCCTTTAAATGTCATGCATCCTGTGTTTGGAGTAACTTCATTTTTGTTATTGGAAGGAAAGTCATTATCTACCTTACATGACATCCCTCACAGATATTGTAACCAGTGTGATTGAGTCTTTACTGTAAATTCACATGTTTGCCGAATTGTAGCCCTAGCCTAATTGGTAAATTGGCTTACCTGCTACAATAGACAACTAATCCCAAAAATATCAGGCCCAAGAAAGTGCCTAAAACCAGGAAGTTAATCAAAAAGTTGCTTCGGGGTTCTGTGTCCACACTAGATAAGAGGATTTCTTCACACCGCTCGCCTGTGTAGTTGTCAATACATCTGCAGAATATAAAAGCAATTCAAGTAATTAGCTGTGAGGCCCATCAACCCATATCAGTTGCTTCTCTACTGAATTTACTAGATAGGTGGTCACACTTGCACACAGCTTTCTCCATTTGCAGCATGTGGGAGTTACGGAAAGCCAAGAGCTGTTTACATTTAATTTAACAAGGAGGTGGATGCTGTGATTTGGTGGAACCTAATTATATGGGTTATCATATGTATTATACAAGCACAGTCAGCACATTCTACCTCTGTTTCCTAATAAACCATATATACAACCACCACCACAAACACATCTATGGTATTGAAGCACTAAATGGTGAAATACAGTATAGCAAGTTAAGGAACATATATCATGCCACTTACCTGCAGAGTTGCTTAGGACCTATGCTGTAACATATACCTCCATTCATACAGAAACTTTTCTGCCCTTTCGCTGCACAGGGTTCTCCATGACCTGAAACACAAGGTGGATCCAGTGTAAACAAAGCTAGAATCACATGCCGCGCTACTTCTTTTATCAAATGTGGCAACATCTACAGCACAGATACAAACAGGGAGTAACTGCCTTGCTGGTCTCTAAGTTATCTAACATTCCCAAATCACATGGCTCGCATTGTGGCTGCATCTGATTTCTGGTGTAATATGAGCCAAAATGTGGTGCATTTCATTTTAGACATATCTATGATGAAAGTATCCACTGCACCTTGCCTGCTAAGGGGGCATGTTTTATGTGAAAAGGGATGTTGCTTTAAGGGGCTGTCCCACATACATTTTCTACTGTTTTCAAACCTGCTCCTGGATCTGAATACTTTTGTAATTGCATGTAATTAAAAATGTATTATAGCTACTAAGTTATTCAATATAATGTATCTGTATTTCTTATTTGTTTGTCCTGCTCACTGAGAAGGCCACACATTCTCAGTTTCCTCCTTGAACTGCCTCCTCAGCTGAGATAGGGAGCGACAGAAGAAAGATACGCCCCCTGAGAAAGACACTTCCCTTGAGTTGCCAGCTTGATATACAGTGGATATAAAAAGTCTACACACCCCTGTTAAAATGTCAGGTTTCTGTGATGTAAAAAAAAATGAGACAAAGATAAATCATTTCAGAACTTTTTCCACCTTTAATGTGACCTATAAACTGTACAACTCAATTGAAAAACAAACTGAAATCTATTAGGTGAAGGGAAGAAAAAATATAAAAATAAAATAATATGGTTGCATAAGTGCATAAGTGTGCAAAAACTAATACTTTGTTGAAGCACCTTTTTATTTTATTACAGCACTCAGTCTTTTTGGGTATGAGTCTATCAGCATGGCACATTTTGACTTGGAAAGATTTGCCCACTCTTTTTTGCAAAAACATTCCAAATCTGTCAGATTGCGAGGGCATCTCCTGTGCACAGCCCTCTTCAGATTACTCCACAGATTCTCAATCGGATTCAGGTCTGGGCTCTGGCTGGGCCATTCCAAAACTTTAATCTTCTTGTGGGGAAGCCATTCCTTTGTTGATTTGGATGTATGCTTTGGGTCGTTGTCATGCTGAAAGATGAAGTTCCTCTTCATGTTCAGCTTTCTAGCAGAAGCCTGAAGGTTTTGTGCCAATATTGACTGGTATTTGGAACTGTTCATAATTCCCTCTAGCTTAACTAAGGCCCCAGTTCCAGCTGAAGAAAAACAGCCCCTTGGCATGATGTTGCCACCACCACGCTTCACTGTGGGTATGGTGATCTTTTGGTGATGTGCAGTGTTGTTTTTGCGCCAAACATATCTTTTGAAATTATGGCCAAAAAGTTCAACTTTGGTTTCATCAGACCATGACACCTGTTCCCACATGCTTTTGGAAGACTTCAGATGTGTTTTTGCAAAATGTAGCCTGGCTTGGATGTTTTTCTTCGTAAGAAAAGGCTTTGGTCTTGCCACTCTACCCCATAGCCCAGACATATGAAGAATACGGGAGATTGTTGTCACATGTACCACACAGCCAGTACTTGCCAGATCTTACTGCAGCTTCTTTAATGTTGCTGTAGGCCTCTTGGTAGCCTCCCAGACCAGTTTTCTTCTCGTCTTTTCATCAATTTTGGAGGGACGTCCAGTTCTTGGTAATGTCATTGTGGTGCCATATTTTCTCCACTTGATGTCTTCACTGTGTTCCATGGTATATCTAATGCTTTGGAAATTCTTTTATACCCTTCTCCTGACTGATACCTTTTAATAGTGAGATCCCTCCGATGCTTTGGAAGCTCTCTGTGGACCATGGCTTTTGCTGTGGGATGTGACTAAGAAAATTTCAGGAAAGACCAACTAGAGCAGCTGAACTTTTTTTGGGGTTAATCAGAGGCGCTTTAAAATGATGGCAGGTGTATGCCGACTCCTATTTAACATGATTTTGAATGTGATTGCTTAATTCTGAACACAGCTACATCTCCAGTTATAAGAGGGTGTGCACACTTATGCAACCACATTATTTTAGTTCTTCCCTCCACCTAAAAGATTTCAGTTTGTTTTTCAATTGAGTGATACAGTTTTTTAGGTCACATAAAAAAAAGTGGAAAAAGTTCTGAAATGATTTATCTTTGTCTCATTTTTTTACATCACAGAAACCTGACATTTTAACAGGGGTGTGTAGACTTTTTATATCCACTGTAAATCTAGCAGAACAATTGGAGCAATGAATGGGGAGATCCCTGGATCCATGTGAGGTACAGGGCTGGTTTTAGCTTTGTTAGAAATAGATTGTTATGTACTATATGATGTCTGGTTCTTATGTTTTACATTAATCATGGGATAACTCCTTTAACTTTTAAGTGATGTTCGCAGCCTGCGACTCCAGTCCTGAGTACTGACTCCTGCATGTCCATATTCTGGTCTGCAGCTTGTTTACTTCTTTCTAAGCATGATCCCCTGATCAACTGTAACCAACAACTGGCTTCAGCGGTGACATGTCCAGAAGAGACACGTCACCACTGAAGTCTGTCTAGTTCCCCTTACACTGACAGATTCAGCAGATGATTGGAGGGAGGAAAGCCTTCCTTCCTGGAAAGCGACTGCTTGTCAGTGAGGGAGACCGTTGTATTTACATGCAGCGATCTTCACAGTATGGGGAGGAGCAATCTCTAATGTCATCCCCATACAGAATCATTGTTTACCGGCAGCAGAGTGCATAATCCAGTGGCATCGCTACAGGGGTGTAAGGGGGGTTATTCCTTGTGCCCCCCCCCCCCCACACTGATTTCCCAAGGCAGCTGCGCTGCCTCTTGAGCCCCAATGGCCGGCCATTATGGAAGCGCTCATTAGTACCGAAGGACCAGGAAGCGGTGAACGCTCTGTACTTACAGCTTCCTGATCCTCGGCTGTCGGCTGTGCAGGGCTGGTCACAGCGTGAGGGCGCACTGTGACTTCACGCTGTGCGTGCCAGTTCAGAGCACAGCCGACGGAGGAGGAAGAAAATCGCGGGCGGCGAGGAGCGGCAGAGTCCAGAAGCAGGAGAGGTAAGTGTTTTTTATTTTATAAAAAATTAGGCTGCTGGGGACATAATGGGGGCTAATGAGGCATATGGGGGCTAATGAGGCATATGCGAGCTAATGAGGCATATGGGGGCTAATGAGGCATAATGGGAGCTAATGAGGCATATGGGAGCTAATGAGGCATATGGGGCTAATGAGGCATAAGGGCTGATAATGGGGGTTAATGAGGCATAAGGGCTGATATGGGGCTAATGGGAGGCATAATGGGGGCTAATGAAGCATATGAAAGCTAATGAGGCATATGGGGGCTAATGAGGCATAAGGGCTGATATTGGGGGTTAATGAGGCATAAGGGCTGATAATGGGGATTAATGAGGCATAAGGGCTGATATGGGGGCTAATGAGAAGCATATGGGAGCTAATGAGGCATATGGGGGCTAATAAGGCATAAGGGCTGATAATGGGGGTTAATGAGGCATAAGGGCGGATAATGGGGGCTAATGAGAGGCATAATGGGGGCTAATAAGAGGCATAATGGGGGTTGATGAGGCATAAGGGCTTATAATGGGGGCTAATGAGGCATAAGGGCTTATAATGGGGCTAATGAGGCATAAGGGCTGATATGGGGGCTAATGAGAGGCATAATGGGAGCTAATGAGAGGCATAATGGGGGCTAATGAGAAGCATAATAACAGTGTCATCCACAGATCCCCCATAACAGTGTGTCATCCACAGATCACCCTTAACAGAGCGCCTGCACACTGAGGAGAGACAGAAAGGGAGGGGAAAGAATCCGCAGAAGCAATCAGAGGACGGCACAGCAGACGACTGGATAGCTTTGTTTGTAAGTAAATTGTTTTATTATAAATGTATCCCTGCATACCGCTATTCTCTCGTAGTTTGTAATCTTATTTACGGTATATATACTTATTTTGTTTTTTTCAGTAGTATGATTAAGTGGTGAAAATTATTAGTGCCCCTGCATTTTTGACTGTGGTATCTTTGTGTTTCCCCTATATATTGTTCCTAGAGTCGCCACTGGCATGATCACATAGGTGACCACACAAACGATCATAATATTACCCAATGAACGAACACTTCACTTGTTCATCAATTAATCGGAAGCACCTTTACACAAGCAGATAATTGCTTACGAGTTTTCGTACAAACGTTTTCGTTGTTAGCGATTATCTGGCCAATGCTCAGCCAGTGTAAAGGGCTCTTAAGTGTTTTCTTTAACAATTTTATTGTATGGCGCCCCTGTTGCAGCTTTTCAACTGCACATATGCAGTATTGATTACATCCAAAAAGCTAAGTGTAAGGCTGGGTTCACAAAAACTCACTGGGTGGGAACAAGGTCTGTGAACTATAAATCTGCACCAAAACAGGCAGTTTTAATTCATATTAGACCTTGATAGTTCAGTGTAAAACCAAGCCAGGATGGATAACTAGCCAGGTGTTCACACATGGAAGAACTACAAGGCAGTGCTACATTCTGCAAATGAACCGTACTTGAGCATCATGACTGCAGCCAATAGTCAGTACATAAACATAACACAATTATTAATCCTTACTAACATAAAACCGGAAAAACCTTTTAACCTCGTTCCATTTCAGCAGTTGTAATTACCTCCTCTTCCTCTTCTAGGTATTAGACTCTATTATTAAGCTCTTGGTTACTCTTCAAACTGGATTGCACTTTATCCACTTTATCTACCGCCCTCCAGGCCCAGCCACAATCTTTTTTAACCACTTCTACTACTGGCTCCTACACTTTCTTTCCACTGACATCCCCACTATCATCATAGTTGAGTTGAACATCCCCATTGACATTTTCGACCCAGCTGTTTCTAAACTTCTGGCACTTACTTCTTCCTTTGGTCTCTCACAGTAGTCCTCCACAACCACCCACAAAGATGGTCACCCACTGGATCTTATCTTTACCCACATCTGTTCCCTAGCAAAAGAACTCACCTCTCCCTCTATCTAACCACAATCTAGTTACATTCTCTTCACTTGTCTCTTCAGCTGCCCTCCAATCCACAAATCGACACATTCCCATAGCAACCTTTAAATATCTTGATTTTCCCTTGCTTTCTCTCTTCAGCCTCCCTCTACTATATGTTCCTTCCATGATGCAAATGCTGCCACCACTTTGTATAACACCACAATAACTAGAGCTCTTGACTCAGTCGTCCCCTAATGCATAACCCCAAAAATCAATAGGCAACCATGGCACATTAGTCTGACTAAATAGCTGAAACAAGCTTCTAGGGTAGCAGAGTAGCAATGGAGGAAACCCCATTCTGAAGAGAACTTTATCACATACAATCTATGTCTTTATCACTACAAACCTTCCCACAGTATGGGAAGGAGTGATCTCTAATGCAATCGCTCGTCCCCATACTGGCTCATTGTTTGCCGGCAGCAGATTGTTATTAGACAGCACGATCTGCCGCCGGCAAGCAATGATTTTTAAACCTGCTGAAAGATTGCGATTGGCCGATGAACGAGAGTTTGCTCGTTCATCGGTTAATTGGCAGCAGTATTATACAGGCAGATCATCGCTAACGAGCCTTACTAAAAATGCATGTTAGCGATGATCGGCCCAACAATGACCTGGTATAATAAAGGCTTGAGTGTGTTATATATTGTAATCAGTCGCCTCACGATTGCCAAGTCAGCTGTCTAACCAAACAGCAAAAAAGGATCCCAATCAATAAATAGGACTGGTTCTGCAAGTACTGTAAATATATCAAAAAGTGTATAAAGTATATACAAAAATTCATTACGTTACCAAAAGTATGAATAACACAAATATTGCACAATATAAAAGGATAATCTAGCTAATAGTTAGTAGTAGAGTTATTCATAGATAACACAATAAAAAAAGAAATATTACAAATAAAAATACATTAATATAATTAATATAAATATATACGGTAATCACAATCCTGGCCCAGCAGCAGCCAAAGTGGAGCCCTCGCCAATATGGCTACTGTTCATATAACAAATGAATTATATGCAGATAGCGCTGTATTGGGTCACTTATGTACCTATGGGGTTATTGAGTATTGATATTGTCCTATAACAGTTTGTGCTATTTACTCGATAAATCGGTGCTACCCAATGTCATAGTGTTTTATACTGGATTCTCTGGGCAATGGAGAGCCAGTGAAGGGACTGGCAGAGAGAATAAACAGAGGAGTAACGGGGGGAGAGGTGGATTAGTCAGGCAGCAGAGTTGGGGATAGATTGCAAGGGTGCTAGATAGGAGGCCACAGAGGTGCATGTTACAGTAGTCTAGGCAGGAGATGATGAGTGCATGTACAAGAATTTTTGCAGACCCCTGGTTGAGGAATGTGAATATCTGATAGATATTTTTGAGTTGATGGAGGCAGGAGGTGGAAAAGACCTGGATGTGCAGTTTGAAGGGCAGAGCAGAATCAAAAGTTATCCCAAGGCAGCAGACTTGTGGGACCGGGGAGAGTGTGCAGCTATTGACTGTGAAAGATAGGTCTGTTGGGTGGGCTGAGTGAGATGGGGAAAAGGAGATAAATTCTGTTTTCTCCATGTTTAAGGAGTTTTCTGAGATTTTTATACTGATGACCGATCCTCTGGATAGGTCATCCGTATCTGATCATTGGGGTTCGACACATGGTTATCCCCAGTGATCAGCTGTTTGAGAAGGCAGTGTAACTCCTGTAAACGCTGCGGCCTTCTCTACGCTTTTCCTAGGCCGAGTGACGACGCATTAATGTGTAACGTGGCCTAGGAGCAGCTCAGCCCTATTCCAATCTCAACTGCTATATAATGTACGGCACTGTGCTTGGTGAGGTGTGAAAAGGCCGCAGCGCTCACAGGAGCACCACTGCCTTCTCAAAACAGCTGATCGGCACGTTCTGGGTGTCGGACCCCCACTAATCTGATAATAAAATCTCAGAAAACCCTTTTCAGTTTTAGAAAGCGAGAGGAAAAGAAGGATAATATGGCAGATAGGCATTGTGGGATTCTGGATAGTAAAGAGGTGATATCTGTACCAGAAAGGTAAATTAGCGTGTCGTCAGGGTGTAGATCAGGGGTCCTAGGACAGAGTTTTGAGGGACATCAACAGAAAGGGGATGAGATGAGGGGATGGTGTGCGAGTAGGAGACATTAAATGTCTGGTCTGTGAGGTATGAGGTGATCCAGGAGAGGGCCAAGTCTGTGACGACAGGAGATGAAAGAGTTTGCAACAGAAGGGAGTGGTCGACGGTGTCAAAGGCAGAGGACAGTGTCAAGATTGTAGCTGGTTAAAGAGGGAGCAGGAACAGAGGTGAGAGGACAATTCAAGGTGCACATGTTTTTCAAGTACCTTTTAGGCATATGGGAGTAGTTAAAGGGGCAATAGCTATACAAAGAGGTTGGGTGTGATGGTTGCATGTTTAAAACAGGATACAAAGACACTAGCGGTCAGTGATAGGTTGAAGAGATGGGTTACCGCAAGGATAACTGCTGTGGTGAGGCTGGGTTATATCTGTGTTATTCTTGCTTTTAGTAACTTAATATGTTTTTGCATATACTTTATACATGTTTTGATATTATTACTTGTATTATTACTTAAGTCACCATTATTAAATCACTGCACCCCATCTGCCCCTCTGGATTACAGTCCTTGTCCTTCTTTAGCAGCAAAGGTGAATAACCTTGCCATTGCTAAATACTGGAAATTCTAGATAGTCATTGCTCAATGTCATGATACTAGTTTTTTCATACAAAGATGTGAGGATAAATAGATTAATGGAAGTGTATATCACATATATAACCTCAAAAAATGAGATCTAAATTCCTGTTAATTACTGATAGAAAGACAGACGGACGTTCCCGCGACAGGTGGCAGGAGATCGGTGAGACTGGGAACAGGTGGTTTGATCTGACAGGTTTTCCCTGTGGATCAATAGGCGTCTGTGTTCTTTCTGGTAATGGCCACACCCCTTGCCTCAGGTGTTGCTAATGTGGTCATTTAACCTTCCTTATTTATAGTTGCTTCTCCCACAATGCTGTGCAGTTTATAGCTTCAGTTTCAGTTGTGGATTGCTAGTGTGTGGATCTCCATGGAGTTCCTAGTGCTTCCATAGATCCTTTGAAGTTAGGTCTTTCCTTTCCCTTTTTGTATTTTGTTTGGGTTCTTTGTGTTGCTTTTCCCTATTGTTTGTATTCGGCCTGAAGGAGACTCCTGTGTCACGAGGGTGTCAAGAGCCACGTCTGACCACCTTTACATATCTCTCCCTAACACATGTTGGGACTATACAAAAATGTATTTACAATTGGTCACTAGACCATAGATGTCCCTGATTGACACGTGTTACTAAGTCTAAAATTTAACATTTATTACTTGTCCTTAAAATGTTTCGAACACTACAATTAAAATAATCAGCTATGCATGCTAGATACATACATCAATAGTGCCAGTGACTCTGTTTACTGAGTGATTCCACTAGAGGGCGCTTGTAACTATTAGCTGTTTGAGGCTCTCCTGCCTATTATTACGATGCCCCAGTGCTATGTTACTGCACTCTGTTTTTGGCACAGTGCGCTACTTTAAACAGCAATCGCCCTCATGAAGTGCACTCTCTCTCTTTATGTTTTTATCAGATCACTTCCTAGCCATGCATACACTGGCTAAAACACGCTATCTGCCCCCCGACATGTTTCGCCAAACACTTGGCGTCTTCAGGGGTTTGGGCAGTGAAGTGTGTGTTGGGGGCGGATCCCGATTTATAAGACCTCCCTATAAGCGTAGCGATTCTGTTATCCAATGCGGGTCTCTCTTTCTCTTAGTCAGACCGCTCAACCACTCTTAGTGTGTCTACCACTTATCGTTCTTTGATGTCTCCTCCTAGTGTCTCCCCAGCCAATGACCGTTCTCCTGCGCCATCTAGGTTGCGCTAATCCTTGGTCTGAATTGCCGATCCTTTTGGTCAAATGCGCATGTCTGGGCACTTGGTCAGACATGCGCATTTGACCAAAAGGATCGGCAATTCAGACCAAGGATTAGCGCAACCTAGATGGCGCAGGAGAACGGTCATTGGCTGGGGAGACACTAGGAGGAGACATCAAAGAACGATAAGTGGTAGACACACTAAGAGTGGTTGAGCGGTCTGACTAAGAGAAAGAGAGACACGCATTGGATAACAGAATCGCTACGCTTATAGGGAGGTCTTATAAATCGGGATCCGCCCCCAACACACACTTCACTGCCCAAACCCCTGAAGACGCCAAGTGTTTGGCGAAACATGTCGGGGGGCAGGTAGCGTGTTTTAGCCAGTGTATGCATGGCTAGGAAGTGATCTGATAAAAACATAAAGAGAGAGAGTGCACTTCATGAGGGCGATTGCTGTTTAAAGTAGCGCACTGTGCCAAAAACAGAGCGCAGTAACATAGCACTGGGGCATCGTAATAATAGGCAGGAGAGCCTCAAACAGCTAATAGTTACAAGCGCCCTCTAGTGGAATCACTCAGTAAACAGAGTCACTGGCACTATTGATGTATGTATCTAGCATGCATAGCTGATTATTTTAATTGTAGTGTTCGAAACATTTTAAGGACAAGTAATAAATGTTAAACTTTAGACTTAGTAACACGTGTCAATCAGGGACATCTATGGTCCTAGTGACCAATTGTAAATAAAAGAGCCACGTCTGACTCCGTTATACCCGCGGTCAGGAAGTCGCAGCGGGTGGCTGCGCGCTCTATGTCTAAAGATCACGCTGTTTCTTAAAGGGAACCTGTCACTGGGATTTGGGGTATAGAGCTGAGGACATGGGTTGCTAGATGGCCGCTAGCACATCTGCAATATCCAGTCCCCATAGCTCTGTGTGCTTTTATTGCGTAAAAAAACCGATTTGATACATATGCAAATTAACCTGAGATGAGTCCTGTCCCTGACTCATCTCATGTACAGGACTCATCTCAGGTTAATTTGCATATGTATCAAATCGGTTTTTTTACACAATAAAAGCACACAGAGCTATGGGGACTGGATATTGCAGATGTGCCAGCGGCAATCTAGCAACCCATGTCCTCAGCTCTATACCCAAAATCCCGGTGCCAGGTCCCCTTTAATGATAGTTTTCTGTGTTTGCCTTACTATCCTTTTTGTCTCACTCAGGGATCCGTAGCTTCTCCTCCTCAGCTGTTTCTTGTCTGTCACTCCCAATCTCCTTATATTCTCCTCTCTCACTTCTCTGGTTGCCAGATATAGAGCTTCCTGCCTGGACTTCTATACTGACCCACTGGAGCTGTGAATCCTGGTTGTTGTTCCAGAGTGTTACCCTCCGGATCCCTGTTGGGCTTTTTGTTGTCTTCTGTTGTCGCCCACCTGGGATTATATGTTGTCTGTATTGTCTGTCCTCCCCTTGGTGTTTTCCTTTAGAGTTAGTGGTGCGGACTAGTGTTCCCACCGCCCTATTCACTATCTAGGGCTCATCTTAGGGAAAGCCAGGGTTTTAGGCACGCGATCGGCGTACGGGTGAGGAACCCGTCTAGGGACGTCAGGGCAGTCAGGTGCCAGCCTCAAGGTGAGAAAGGGGTCACCACCTTTCCCTCTCCCTTGGACAGAGCCTTCCCTTTTCCCTCCCTTTGTGTCACGTATGTGATAGGCACGCCGGTCGTGATATCCTGTTAGTCCTTCCATTTGGAGGAACAGGTAGTCTCGTCCATGCCATTAGTACCAGGGTCCTATAGGGCTAGATAGGACTCTAGTTATTCCTTTGTATGAACACATGTACCTCTGGGGTCCGTTCATACTGGTAGTCAGTCAGGGTCTTGGCTAGGGTTTTACTAGGAGGTGTCCTTCTTCCTTCCCTAGTTCTCAGGCCTGATTCCCTGTTTCCCCCTTCCCTCTTATGCTTGGTGTGGTGTATCCCTCCCACACCGAAGCATGACACTCACTGCTGGGACCTCCACCACTGATATAACAGAAATGCCCCCAGCTCCCCCTCACCTGCATGACGGCAGTATCTCAATTGGAGATACTCAAACTGCTTATATTTATCTGTCTTTTCAGGCTGACTACTGACAGTTTACCCACACAGTACTATTATTGTAGTACCTATTAGAAAAATATGGCTGTAACATTGAGACCCAAGACTCCCAACCTTGCCTGGTCTTGGCTTTAAGAGATGTCTGAGTGCTATAGTTCTGGATCAGCTGTGAATCAGTTTAATTACGGTGAGCACCATTCTTTTTCCAGTCTGCCCAGTTAGACATGCCCTTATTATAAATATCAGAAGAGAGGGAGAAGTGTAAATACTCCAGAGCTTATGGTGACAGGTTCTCTGTATTTCCTCCTTTACTTCCTGTTGCATCATACAGGAAGTGTGGTAAGACACCTGAAGGTAATTCTTGCGACCGTATCAGATTTTCAAACTTAGTTGTTGCAACACTATTAAACGTGAGTGCAAGAGGCTTCCCAGTTACATCATATGAACAACCCCAATTCCCAAAAAGCTGAGACACTATGTAAAATGTTGCAATAATTTGCAAACTGGGGTGGAAAATGTGGGTGTGGACTGCATATATTTATAGGAGACTGGCACAAGTCACTGTGATAACCCATGTAAGAGAGCTGTAGTAGATCTCAGCCATGGTGACCAGGAATGCTACGGCTGAGCAATATAAACTACAGTTTACATTAAGAACTCTCTGTTTATCCTTTATCCGATGAAATTATGTAATCTTTTGTTGTAACTTTAGATATAATTAGACATGTTAATACAAATAAAATATAAACCGGATTCCCAAAAGGTTGGGACACTAAACAAATTGTGAATAAAAACTGAATGCAATGATGTGGAGATGGCAAATGTCAATATTTTATTTGTAATAGAACGTAGATGACAGATCAAACCTTTAATCCGAGTAAATGTATAATTTTAAAGGAAAAATACGTTGATTCAAATTTTGACAGTGTCAACAAATCCCAAAAAAGTTGGGACAAGTAGCAATAAGAGGCTGGAAAAAGTAAATTTGAGCATAACGAAGAGCTGGAAGACCAATTAACATTAATTAGGTCAATCGGCAACATGATTGGGTATAAAAAGAGCTTCTCAGAGTGGCAGTGTCTCTCAGAAGCCAAGATGGGTAGAGGATCACCAATTCCCACAATGTTGCGCAGAAAGATAGTGGAGCAATATCATACAGTGTACAGGGCACAAATACACTGATGAGAAATGGATATCAATGTATTTGAACTTTTGACTTTCAGGCTCCATATCTAATCATCCACTACAGCTGCGAACGTGAGACTGCCATCATTTTATAGACAATTATCTTGGCTATCTCATACATAAATTGGACTTGCAACTATATAGCATATGATTAGTTATGCAGATTCTTGTCATGTAACTGCATTGTTACTGTTTTGCACCTGGTGGTGGAACAATCTTTTTCTTCTTGTCTACTACAAATTACAACCTGTTCTCACATTCACTAATAGCTCAGTGTGTTATTAGGTTGATTCCCATTGAAAGGTCATTGGTTCAAATCTGGCTCATCACAAGGTCTATCAGTTCTCACAGCAGTGGAGTTGGCTTCTATACTTTGTAATAGTGAGATCACAGACGTCCATGCAAGCACCATGTGACGCACATTATACTGGAAGTCTGGAATGGTTGCCTGAAAAAAGATGTCCACTGACAGTACCTTTTTTGCAAACTCGAGCCAACACTTCTTATGACGATATTGAAGTCGAGGCGATTTCAATATCGTCATAGGAAGTGTTGGCTCGAGTTTGCAAAAAAGTACTATCAGTGGACAGTAGCAGATTGGAAACGGGTGATTTTGGAGCGATGAGATGAAAGTCAATAGACTTGGCTTTGATGGGTGCAAATGGGTTTGAAACAAACAAGGGAAAAAGGGGCTAATGGATCGAGAAATTGAAAGAACTGTCAAGTTCGGTGGAGGAAGCCTGATGTTATGGGGTTATTTCACAGCCAAAAGCGTTGGATACTAGACCAGAATCGATGGTGAGCTAAAGAACTTAGTTCATACACTCGAGTACTACGGGTATGCAAAGGACGACATAGTGTTCCACCAGGATAACGACCCAAAGAAATGGTTCAATGACAATAAAGTAGAGGTACTGGATTGGCCCCCCACAGTCCCCAGACCTCAACCCAATTGAACACTTGTGGGTAGAGTTGAAGAAAAAGCTGTATTCGTACTCAAGTGAGTCTACCAGTATGCACCAACATTGTGAATGTGTAGAAGAGACCTGGGAACAGATTTCGTTCGAGACATTCTTGAATCTGATCGAGAGCATGCCCAGAAGGATTCAGGCAATGCTGAAAGCCAAAGGTGGATTTACAAAATACTAACAAAATAATAAAAAATTGAATTTAGAATTTTAGGAGCAAAACAGTAACAATGCAGTTACGTGACAAGAATCTGCATAACTAATCATATGCTACATAGTTGCAAGTCCAATTTATGTATGACATAGCCAAGATGATAGTCTATAAAATGATGGTACCAATGATCGTGAGATATGGAGCCTGAAAGTCAAAAGTTCAAAACATTGTTACCCTTTTGCTCATCAGTGTAATTGCACTAGTAGGTATACATCTGGCACTGTACAAATACCAAGCAACATCTATTTAATGGAGTGGCCATATAAAGGACTTACGTAGCTGCTACTTACAATGTCTGATAAGCAGAGAGAGGAAATTACTGGTTTCAGTGGTCTCATTCTGTCTACTGTTATGGCAAACACCAGAATGGACAGCCATATGTAAGGCTGTTTTCACACTGTTTTCGGACCCCCGCGACCAGGTTCTACAGGAACCTAACCCTGGAATTAGTGCGCCCTAATAAGCCCACTCCTGCCTTACTAGGGGATAAGGCAGGACTTTATTAGGGCGCACTAATTCTAGGGTTAGGTTCCTGTAGCACCTGGTCGTGGGGGTTTGTGACTAGGTGATCAGGGTTAGTGTAGGACCTTGCAGGGAATCGCAGGGCAAGGTAGCTAGTTTACCTAACCCTTCCTTGTCATCCTTTTTAGCCTCGGACGACTGCTATTATCTACTAACGGCGAGGCCACTGCTGAACAAGGAACGTATCTACTGGAGCGGTAGGACCAATGGTTACACTTTTAGGTGTCGCCGAGCACTGTATTATTGCATCTTGAGTACTCTTGGCCACCGAGTGTTATTACTTATCAAGGGCCTTCCTACTGACGCTCCATAGATGTATTTTGATTTAGTATCTTAGTATCTTTAATATTGGGACCTATTTTTCTAATTGCATATCAATAAAGGTTACGTTTTAAATTGATCATCCTCCAATTTTGCTATATGATTTAGGGGGTCTGATCTAGTTATCTAGTTATCACTTTATTTATATCGAAGGGAAACATGTTATACATGGCAGATTCACCACAGCAATGTTATAGCTTATTGCATCCAGTTAGATTTCAATTATTTTAAAACTGAATGTTAGAGAATGTAAGAATGAATCTCTCTGATCACCATAAGCAGCACCACTGTTTTGTTCTGTGCTGTTTTTGGATTACTATTTTAGAATAGAACGCTATTTAATGATTGCCACAGCATCCAGTTATGGAAAGGTATTAAATCTTGGCCACAACACGACAGCTATTCCTCTATAAACATGCACGGTCAGCTTGGCTGACCGTGCATGTAATCAATAGTGAGATGGGAATAAGCAGCTGACAGACAGCGCTAGCGACAGCTTATCTCTCTTGAAAACAAAGGGATAAGACATGTTCTATTTCAACAGCTCAATCCTTCCATCACTGCACAACTGCCATCATGGGAGAGACAGTACGCCTCATGCACAGTAGATCAGGGCGTTAGCAACCTCTGGCACTTCAGCATGCTTCATTCATTTCTGCAGGACTTCAGAGAACAGCTGAGCAAGTCAGCATGATGGGAGCTGTAGTTTTACAGCAGCTGGAGCTCCGGTAGTTCTGCATTAGATGGTTGGCCAGTTTCACTGAAGTCAGCAGATTCAGCCTATGTCTGTCTAATATGTATTAACACCATGTTTAGATGACAAGCGGCTGCTCACATAGTCATACATGTATTCACAAGGCAAATAGAAGCTGTTCTAAATCCATCCATACTTAAAAATGGGAAGTTACAGTTAATCAAGGACGCAACATTCGGGGAAACAGCTTTTGCTTTTTCCTATTATAAAGCTTTATGTAAGTTTCCAGAAGGTAACTCATGCAGAAATATGCTCTGCCTTGTGGAAATCAATTGTCAATCCTTTTTTTTATGCAGAAAATACGTCCCATTTAGCTTAACCATTGTACTCTGACTAGCCAATGATCGGTAGAATTATCTATTTAGTATAACATATAAAATTACCTGTTGTCATATTATGCAGACAGATAACTTGGTCCGGGTTCAGAGACAATAATATATTGGAGAATCAAGTCTGGAATGATAAAAAAAAAAAAGAGATATAATTCATTTACAAACATGTGATTATGGTGATCAACAAATCTCACTGCTAGTGGTGATACATTCAGTGAAAAGTCTGTGCACTGCTCTAGGACATGGGTAGCAATGTAGTAACCCAGTCAGCGCCTCTGGACGGGCAGATCTGTCACACAGATTAGGCCCACACACAGTGTGTAACTTCTTCACACGCACACGTGGATTACATTACTGCACACAATCATATAGTGCTGACACATACGAGTGGACTGTGCTGGTGTGTTCTGTTACTTACAGTATCCTGGCATCTACGGGAGAGATAGCAGAGCTTGTTGCATGTCACTGATCTGTGCACTGTCTGTGCCACCCCATGCAGTCCTACTGTGGATAAGAAGCTTCCTGAGCTCCACACAGCTGCCCCTCCCCTGGGCTGATCTCTCCCTTTTCCTCTTGTTTTTCTACTATCACTTCTTTTTTTCCAGTTTCCAGTAGATTACTAATAGTGGCCTTAATGCTACAGACCTGAAGTCTTGTCGTACCCCTTCTGCCACCCTTTCAGCACTTTAATAGCTATCACATCTTTGGAATGCTGCTCATTGCATAATGGTGCGTGTGATATTTTTAGCGTAGAGGCATGGTTTTGTCTATGGCTGCTATAAAACCGGTGGCTATCATTTTGGCACAGTTTGTCCGGAAGAGAGTTTTTCTATAACTAAGCATCCTGTCTGACTGTTAATCAACAATAAACGCATTTAGGAATAAGTTCCATTAACCATATTTAAGGTGTACTTACTTTATGACAATTTACTAAAGGAAGCTATCTGTTGCAAGATTTGTGTTTAACTCAAGTACTGTCAATTGTAATTCTGCAACAGTATAAATGCGTATGCACACTAGCATATAAAGAAACGCTAACATCAAAAATTATATCACATATTAACAGCTTATATGTGAGTATTCTATGTGGATGTTATATTTTCTATGTATTCTACTTCTTGTCCTGGCTCTTTATCCTCATTCTTTGTTTAGACATTTAGCACTGACTTTCTCAATCAGACCATTCATTTCGACCAGAGAAAGTCCTTCCCATATTGACTCAGAGTATCGCACATTACACTGATCAGTGCAATAGTCTTCTGTGGATATCGTTATCTAGGCCTATCAAGAGAACAATTGAGACTTCATACTGTTTAACCAATTCTACACCTATAATTATCATGAGGATTATCCTTCCGATAATATCTTCATATCACAACAGCAATAAACTGGGTTTTCCCATCTATATAGGAGTTTTAGCTCTATTTCTCTATGTGCTTACTGCTACAGAAGAACAATATTTTGTAATTAATTTTCAAATGTGCAGTATTCCTGAAATTAAAAAGACATCCAACAATTCCTTTTAAAAACTCTCTATTTGTATTGATTAAAAAATAAAAATAAATATATATATATATATATATATATATATATACCTTTCTGATGAAAGTGTCCCTTTAAAAAAAAAAACTCTAACTACAAAACCTATTTTATTTATACTACATATAACATAAGGCATAAAAGGTAGAGGCAGAACATATCTGGATACCTGGCTGCAGAGGATCAGTCCTTGGTGCCTAATGTTGCTTGGAGTTGCTTAAATAATCTGTGCAGCTAGTTGAGGATGACAACTTACAGTAGGTCACTGATTGGCTGAGCTACATCTACTTACCCTACCTAATTACATAGTGTTTGGGAGATTGGGAAACCTTATGAAATTGCTGAATAGATTTACACAACCGAAGCAATGAATTCAAGGGATGGAATGGTATGTGACCTTGTTCAGTCTATTATACAAACAGTCAGCTTGAACTTAACCTAGCAGGGCAATTGTAGAAAGGAATAGGGAGACCACTGAACCCATATGAGGTTCAGGGTTGGTTCTAGTTTTCTTAGAAAGAAAATGTCATCTAATATTTTATGTCTGATTTTCATTTTAAACTCACAAATTTAATTCTCAAGTAGTGAATAATATTCTACAAAAAAAAAAGAATAATTTACTATTAGGAAACTTTTATGGGTTGATTTTTCAAGAAGACCCATTTCATATGAAGAACTGTTAATGCTGTTTAAACCGCTAGTGACTGCTGTGGCAATGTGAACATTGAGGTGTTGTTTCCCCAGGTTCCAGTCCGGGACTTAGGGCTCATGTCCAGGGATCCTATTTAATCCTGCTACTGGATCTTGGGTGTGTCTCACTCTGGAGAGTCTGTGTGCAGCAGAGGCCTGGGAAGGCTCTGTACAAGTGGGCTCAGCCGGGCTGGCTGAGGGGCCACGGGGCTAGGTGTTAGCCTGAACTTTGGGGGACTCTGCAAGGTCTTGGAATCAACGGTCGCTAGGCCAGAGTCAGGAGGACTTCTGGGCCACAATCCACCAAAAGGTAATGGACTTTGTTACAGCCTGGAAGTGCTGGATTGTTAGGCTGGGAAAAGCCACATGTTCTTCCCGTGTGTGAACGGGGCTTTCAGTGAGGTAGGGAGTCCTCATGTTTAGTTAGAGCCTAGCCGGGCAGGTGTTTTATTTGTATTGTTTGTTTTGGTTTTGCTGAGGTGCCAAATAAAAGCAATGTTTGGCCCCTAACCCTGTGGTCGATGAAGATCATTGTGAGAATGACCCCCGAATAAGAGGCGATCCCTTACACTGCCCATATGTGTGTGTAAATAGGGTCAGGGCAGCCAGCAGAGTACCAGAGTCGGTTAACAGGCAGAAGTTCTGTACACAAGCAGATAATCAGAATAGCACACCTTCACTGGTAAAGTAGTAAACTAGGATTCTAACCTTAGGCAAAGAGTAAGAAAGCAGTCCATTTATAGCAGAAGCTGATTTACAGTTAGAAGCAGCCATGCAACTGCACGCACAGCAAGGAAGGAGGAAAGGGTTGGTGAAGGCAAAAATGGGAGTAGTAGTGGTTCAGTGAATAATAGTCCTAATATAAGTAGCGGTATTTGTCCGGCTGCTCTTCGGCATATTTGCTGGGTTGCAGTTGGATCTCCGGTGTCCCCCATCATAGTGGGATGGGGTGAGACAGAATACCTGCAAAGGTTTCCTAAGCTTTTAAATGGTCCCTCAGTCTGGTTCAGTAGAATACACAATCATGGGGAAGACTGGTGACTTCACAGTTGTCGAGAAGGCAGTCACTGACACCCTCCACAAGGAAGGTGTGCCACAAAAGAAGCTGGCTGTTCACTGAGTGCTGTATCCAAACATATTAATGGTAAGTTAAGTGGAAGGAAAAAACGTGGTAGAAAAAGGTGCACAAGGAACAGGGATAACCGCAGCTTTGAAAGGATTGTCAAGAAAGGGCGACTGAAGAATTTGGAGGAGATTCACAAGCAGTGGACTGCAGCTGGAGTCAGTGCTTCAAGAGCCACCACACACAGACGTATCCAGGACATGGGTTACAAATGTCGCTTTCCTTTTGTCAAGCCACTGATGACCCAGAGACATCAGAAATGTCTTAACTGGACAAAGGAGAAAAATGACCGAGTTCGGCTCGCTATTTTTCGGACGGCAGACGAACCAGAATATTTTTTTTGGTTGATAAATCCACTAAAACGGCATGCAGCGCCATTTTAGTGCACATGTCGGCGGTTGTAACATTGTCTGCCAAGAAAACGATCTTAGGGAGCCAGGGACAGTCAGAAATAAATCAAGCTTGTATTCTACTGCCAGGGACAGTGAAAGGAAAGGCTAGAATTCCTATGAAGAATTGTGTGTGTAGGATAGGGACAAATAGGAAATCTGTCAGCCAGGGAGTGAGAAGAAAAGAGCTGAGGCCTGATGTGCCTGCTATTTTTATTTTTTTGGGGGGGGGAAGTAGGGGGTGGAATATGTGAAAACTGTTCAAAGTGTGTTCTATCATCAATCTAGCATAGTATATATTATTGCATTTAAACTGCATATAGGTGATCAGTAGTACACCAATACACAGGGTTGGGCAACAATTTACCTGTGAGTGATAACGTGAAATTAAGTATCAGGCCTGGCCCTTAATCATCTGTTTTCGCTTATTTTATACCCACATGGTTGGAATTGTATTTTTTGGGGGTTGTTCAATTAAATTAAACCAGCACATAGGTGATAATTACAACAGAACACTGGGTATCGCACAAAATTATCTTTGAGCAATAACGAATTTAGGGCTAAATCCACCTATGTTTATTTCTGTCTCCACACATTTCCATTTTTTTTTTTGGGGGGGGGGGGGGGGGGGGTTGTTGAATATATTCAAACCAGCATATACATAATTACTATACCAATACACAGGGTATCGCACAAAATAATCTGAGAGGCCCAAATATGTCAGTGCTACAGAAGGGTTCCAAACAAAAGACCCAGAGCCAGAATATGGGTAGTAGCAGTACCATCTATATGGCCATAAGTAGTAGTAGTAGTAGGCCGCAGTTGTCCCTGCTGGCTTCGGAAAGGCGCAACATTATCATTGAGGAGAAAGAGGATGAGATTGTGGATTGGATGGCTCAGTCTTTTCAGTGGTGCCCTCTCAGTCTTCACTGCCCCTTCATTGTGGGGCACCTTCATTTTCCTAAGAAGTGGGGAAAAAAACTACAGCAGACGACTTGTGTGAGAACTGTCACCGTTTGGGCTGCCCTGAGGAAGAAGTTGGGGAGGAGGCTGGAGACTCCATGCATAGCTGTGTTGATGGTGGTGGTAAGAGTGGCACCTGTATCCATGCCATTGGGGGTGGAGGCAGCGACAGTGGCAGTCGGGGAAAATGAGGAGCGGGGGGGAGGGGGGCAGGAGCCTACCATGATATCTCACAGTCTGATAAAAGTGGCAGGGAGGGATGATGATTGTGTGCTGGACAGGACCTGGCAGCCGGATTAGGGTGCTGAGGAGCAGGCAACATTAGTGAAGGGCAGTGGCGGCAGCAATAAAAAACAAATGCCATGTACCTCCCAAAGAATGGCCGGAACCACGTCTGCTTCGGAATCTGGTGATGCCGCTGACACTGGGTGGGTTAGTGCCAGATCTAAGCCCAAGCCTTGGATGCCTAAAGCTCTGCATGAGCAACTCCCGTGTGATGCTTTTTCTCAACAAGGCGGGCACAAAAAAACAGCACAGTGTGCAAGATCTGCAGGATTAAAATAAGCCGTGGCCGTTCAAACACAATTATAGGTACCAGAGGTTCTTCTTCTCCTGCTAAGACTCCTCCTTCTCCTCTGCTCCATTGTGAGACATCTATAATGGAATGCTTGGCTATGAAAAACTTTTCCCCACCAGCAATTAGCCTGTCTACAAGCTGAACCCCCACTTGGCCATGTTGCTGGCGATGCACTCCCGTATAGTAAAAGTGCCCTTTACACACATGTGGCAGAGAATGCTGGCCACTCCTTGCAATTCTTCCTGTGCAGCAAGTTGCACTTCATGGAGGCCACCTGCAGCAGTTGTTATGGTCAGGGACAGTACATGTCTTTCACGGCCCACTAGGTCAACATGGCCAGTTCCTTTTGACCCCCACCCACCAAGACTTTATCAGCCTGGCTTCTACAGTAAGCATTTATCCACCTCCTCCTCCATGGACATGGTCCCGTCCCCAACAGCAGCAGGGTATGGCGTTGCTCACACTACCCCTCCTTACTATGATGTGTCAAGTCACGCATTGCCATGTTGTGTTGGAGCTGATCAGCATGAGCGACAGTAGCCACACCAGCAAGCAATTGCTAAAATACATGAAGCAGCTAAAATCCCACTGGCTGTCACCCCGCCGACTCTAACTGAGCAAGATGGTCAGCAACAAATGGGCACAACATCCTGGCCGCCCTGAACCCAAGGGAAATAACACATGCTTCTTGCATGGCCTTTTTAAAAAGAAGCATTGGCTTGCGCAAGGTGCAGGCAATGTCCAGGAGACTGTCCCTCTTTTCAGCCATTCTCACGTGGTGAGGAACGCTCTCTCTGGACTTGCAGCATCAGAATGGTCTGCAGCTACACCTGTTTAAGCCACAACGTTCTAACTCGCTGGAATTGTACAGTGCACATGCCCAAGTGTCTGTACAAGCAGCAGAAAGCTGTGAACAATCTGGTCATGCACCAGACCACCTCAGCAGGGAGCATGTGTTGTTTCCAGGCCAGGTAGCGGCAGCTCATGCCATTCATACTGCAGTTGTCCCTCATCCCCCTCATATGTATTTTTGAATAGACACTGACCCTCATGTAATAGGTGGCAATGAAGGAGGAGGAAGAAGAACAGCTAATGCATCTTGCTGTCCTTTCCTTAGCTGTAGCTTATGGAAACGGGATGCTCATGGAGTCATTTCCATTTTTTTGGGCCCCATTGAAGTGAATGGTTCCGCATACGGGCCGCAAACGGACAAGGGAAAAAAAAAACGTGTGCGCATGACCCCTTAAACTAAGTACTGAGCATGAATTTTGCATCTGCATTGTAAAACCACACATTAATAGTATAAATTGTTTTTGCTAGTATACAAACAAAATACGTGGAAAAGAATAGTTATTTCTAAAAGACTTTGAAAGAAGTTTAACAGAAGCACGATTAATAATTACAATGATTTGGTGTGGGTCAATGAGCTTTGGCTCCAGTTTGTGGACGGTTGACGTAGTTTAATATCGCTAACAAAAGATGTAATCACCTGTCTGATATTCAGAATTCACAATGGTTCTCTTTTAACATTCTTTTTTTAAGACTACTCATCTCCAGCCAAACATGTGACATTTAATTGGCAGAGATATTAACTGTGGCCTGATTTTGAGAATAAAATTAATGTTTCCAAAATGTAGCACACAGCAAATATTTACTCTTTCACACACCCGAATGTAACTGTACATCCAAGGTGTGCGAGGAGTGTATGCAGCATGCTCACAAGCTTGTAAAACAAATCCTCAAAGAACAATGTGTAACAGCGGCTGCAGTGCGCCTCTGTTCCTCTGCTTACCACCGTGGTCCCGGGCGCTGTTCTCAGCGGTGACCTGTGGCCAGTGCTTCCCATTCACCGCTGCTGTCCTGGGTTCTGTCTGTATAGGTACTGTTGTTCTGGGATCCGCTCCACTGTTTCCTCTCAACCCTGGCCACAGCATGCTTGCTGATTGTTTCTTGCAGCACTTATTTAACCTGTTCCGGACACATGACGTACCGGTACGGCATGTTGTCCCGTTACTTAAGAACACATGACGTACCGGTACCTCATGTGTATTTACGATCACCGCCGGCCGGCCGGCGGGCGGTGATTGGAACAAGGTGCCTGCTGAAATCATTGAGCAGGCAACCTTGGCTAAATGTGCGGGTCCCCCCCGTGTCGGCAATCGCCGTAAAACGCAGGTCAATTCAGACCTGCGGTTTGCGGCTTTTACATGCGGTGGCGGTTGCGGATGGCGGTGCCATCGGGTCCCCATGAGGCTGTAGGGGGGACCCGATGGCATGGAAGACAGCGCTATACCTTCCTGAGGCCTTCCGGTGACGAGCCTGTGAGATCCAGCCCCCTGACCTAACATGACCTAACCCCTCAGATCAACACCGTAAAAAAATAAAACTGCTAAATAAACCATTTTTTTGTCATCTTACATCACAAAAAGTACAACAGCAAGCGATCAAAAAGGCGTTTGCCCACCAAAATAGTACCAATCTAACCATCACCTCATCCCGCAAAAAATGAGCCCCTACCTAAGACAATCTCCCAAAAAATAAAAAAAATATGGCTCAGAATATGGAGACACTAAAACAGTGGTGGCAAACCTATGGCATGGGTGCCAGAGGCGGCACTCGGAGCCCTCACTGTGGGCACCCGCACCCTGGTGTACCAATATGCCTTAGACTTTTCCTGCCATTCATCAGCACACTATGAACAGCACAGAAAGTGCATTGCATTTAGGGAGGTTATTATAGCTAAATGATAAAGTACATGGAGGGTATACTATATTGGTATTTAGGTTTAATTGTAGTATTGGCACCTTGCGATAAACAAGTGTTTTTTGGATTGCACTTTGGGCACTCGGTCTGTAAAAGGTTCACCATCACTGCACTAAAATATAATTTTTATGTTTTAAAAAAGCTGTTATTGTGTAAAACTTACATAAATAAAAAAAGTATACATATTAGGTATCGCCGTGTCCGTATTGACCGGCTCTATAAAAATATCACATGACCTAACCCCTCAGATGAACACTGTAAAAATAAAAACTGTGCTAAATAAACAATTTTTTGTCACCTTACATCACAAAAAGTGTAATAGCAAGCGATCAAAAAGTCATATGCACCACAAAATAGTGCCAATCAAACCATTATTTCATCCCGCAAAAATCATACCCTACCCAAGATAATCGCACAAAAACTGAAAAAATTATGGCTCTCAGACTATCAAAACACTAAAACATGATTTTTTTTGCTTCAAAAATGAAATCATTGTGTAAAACTTTCATAAATAAATAAAAAGTATACATATTAGGTATCGCAGTGTCCGTAATAACTTGCTCTATAAAAATATCACATGACCTAACCCCTCAGGTGAATACCGTAAAAAATAAAACTCAAAATGGTGTAAAAAAAGCCATTTGTAATAGAAAGCGATCAAAAAGCCACACGCACCCAAAATAGTGCCAATCAAACCATCATCTCATCCTGCAAAAATCATACCCTACCCAAGATAATAGCCCAAAAACTAAAAAAATTATGTCTCTCAGACTATGGAAACACTAAAACATGATATTTTTAGTTTCAAAAAAGAAATAATTGTGTAAAACTTACATAAAAAAGTATACATATTAGGTATCGCCGCGTCCGTGACAACCTGGTCTATAAAAATACCACATGATCTAACCTGTCAGATGAATGTTGTAAATAACAAAAAATAAAAACGGTGCCAAAACAGCTATTTTTTGTTACCTTGCCTCACAAAAAGTGTAATATAGAGCAACCCAAAATCAAATGTACCCTAAAATAGTACTAACAAAACTGCCACCCTATCCCGTAGTTTCTAAAATGGGATAACTTTTTGGGAGTTTCTACTCTAGGGGTGCATCAGGGGGGCTTCAAATGGGACATGGTGTCAAAAAACCAGTCCAGCAAAATCTACCTTCCAAAAACCGTATGGCATTTCCTTTCCTTCTGCGCCCTGCCGTGTGCCCGTACAGCGGTTTACGACCACATATGGGGTTTGGTTTGGCTGCTAAGCCTTACTTTGTAACTGGAAAAAAAATATTAAAATGGAAAATCTGCCAAAAAAGTGACGTTTTGAAATTGGATCTCTATTTTCCATTAATTCTTGTGGAACACCTAAAGGGTTAACAAAGTTTGTAAATCAGTTTTAAATACCTTGAGGGGTGTAGTTTCTAGAATGGGGTAATTTTTGGGTGGTTTCTATTATGTAAGCCTCACAAAGTGACTTCAGACCTGAACTGGTCCTTGAAAAGTGGGTTTTTGAAAATTTCTGAAAAATTTCAAGATTTGCTTCTAAACTTCTAAGCCTTGTAACATCCCCCAAAAATAAAATGTCATTCCCAAAATGATTCAAACATGAAGTAGACATATGGGGAATGTAAATTCATAACTATTTTTGTAGGTATTACTATGTATTATAGAAGTAGAGAAATTGAAACTTGGAAATTTGCTAATTTTCCCAAATTTTTGGCAAATTTTGTATTTTTTTATAAATAAAAATGATTTTGTTTTACTCCATTTTACCAGTGTCATTAAGTACAATATGTGAGGAAAAAACAATCTCAGAATGGCCTGGATAAGTCGAAGCGTTTTAAAGTTATCACCACATAAAGTGACACTGGTCAGATTTGCAAAAAATGGCCTGGTCCTTAAGGTGAAAATGAGCCCGGTCCTTAGTGAATTAAGGGCCAGCGTGCGTCACTTCCTGGGCTTTATGGGTTAGGTCATGTGACCTCGCTGACCAATCCTATCCCTCCTGCACATATATAAGCGGTTCAGCCCCCTTCCCAGATGCCTCAGTGTCAAGGTCCTTGTGCTCTGCTAAGGTTCCTGTATTCCTGACTTGTACTTGTGTTCCTGGATTCTGCTACCTGTCTCATCCCTGTCTGCTTGCCTTGACTTTCCTGTTGCCAACCCGGATTGCCTGACCTGTACCTGTGTCGCCTGACCTGACCTTTTGCTTATCTGAATACATCTCTGCCTTATTCTTTGGTCCTGCACTGTTGCTCCTGCCTGATTCCACCTGTACTTCTGGTACCTTTCCTTGGTACCTCCTGGTCTGCTTGGACCAGCTGCCTCGTGTGCCTATCCTCCTCCACAGTAATGGCCAGTTCGCCGTGTTCGCCCGCGAACACATGCGGGCTGCCATCTTAACTCACAAGTCTGGCGATGCCTGGAGCCGGTCTGAAACAAATGCGGTCACCGGGAGCAGGCAGTTCCAAGAACAGCCCGATGAAGGCCCCCGGCGGCTGTTCTCGGAACTGCCTGCTCCCGGTGACCGCATTTGTTTCAGACCGGCTTGCGCACAGGCAAGGACTTACCTGTGCATCGCTGGACTTGTGAGTTAAGATGGCAGCCTGCATGTGTTCGCGGGCGAACATGGCAAACTGGCCATCACTGCTACTCAAGAAGTAGCGACCTGGTGTTCCCCTCGGGAAAGTCTATCCTCACCATCATTAGTTCTGTGAAGAGTCGAGGGGTCCACTTAGACAACGCCCTTAGAGGAGGTAGGACACGTGGCACAGTGGGTTCACACCCGCTGGTTCGTGACACAATGCTGGAATTGCAGGTTTTTGGTTTTTTTTTATCCGTTTTTCAATACAAGATATGGTAAACAGTGGCAGTAACTTTTTTACTGCAATCAGGGGTACTGTGAAGAATCGAGGGGTTCACTTAGACAACGCCCTTAGAGGAGGTAGGACACATGGCTCAGTGGGTTCACACCCGCTGGTTCGTGACACAATGCTGGAATTGCATTATTTTTTTTTTCCCCCGTTTTTCAATACAAGATATGGTAAACGGTGGCAGTAGTTTTTTTACTGCAATGTAAAAGGAAAAGTAAGAAAATTAGGGCTCTTAGAAAGTAGAGAGAAAACAAATCTAAAATGTGCTTGGTACCGAAGGGGTTAATAAGAACTTAAAGGGACTCTGTCACCAGTTTCTAACCCCCTCTATTAAAAATATTGTTCTGTCCATGGAGCCCTTGTGATTACTAAGGTGTTGTTATAAGCTAAATCTGCTGGCTCGTTTTGATAAAAAAAAAACGTTTTATCTAACCTGTCAGTCATGTACAGTTAAGGCAGTCATGTACAGTTAAGGTGCCCAGGGCGTTTCTCATGGTCTGAAGATGCCGCCCGCCGCCGCCGTTGGTGCCCAGCTCCTCCTCCGCTCTCGTCAGCGCCGCCTGAAAATCAAGAAATACGCCTCCGGCTCTCCCTCACTCCCCCCTCCTTCTTTTCTAAGATCCCGCGCGTGCGCACAGGCCTGTGCCTGATGCGCCCGTGCGGACTTTTCGGTTCAGCCTCATTGAGCGAAGTGCGCATGCGCGAGCACTTCGCTCAACCTTCCGATAACGCGAACACTGCCGCACGCGCGGGATCTTAGAAAAGAAGGAGGGGGGAGTGAGGGAGAGCCGGAGGCGTATTTCTTGATTTTCAGGCGGCGCTGACGAGAGCGGAGGAGGAGCTGGGCACCAACGGCGGCGGGCGGCATCTTCAGACCATGAGAAACGCCCTGGGCACCTTAACTACATGACTGACAGGTTAGATAAAACGTTTTTTTATCAAAACGAGCCAGCAGATTTAGCTTATAACAACACCTTAGTAATCACAAGGGCTCCATGGACAGAACAATATTTTTAATAGAGGGGGTTAGAGACTGGTGACAGAGTCCCTTTAAGCTCTACTCAGGAACAGCAGTCTGAGTGGTTGGGATGAAAAAAAGGAGCAGCTGTGCCCCTCCTCAGTGTACTCAATACCACATTTGCATATGGATTAAATGCTGACTTTGGCTTCTTTCAGATGGAGTGTGCTTAGTGCAGAAAATATGCTCCATTTGGGAGCTTGATTTCCCATTATAGACGCTACAGTGATATTATATCATGAAAGTAGGTCATTTAAGTAGAAGCATGCAATGGTGATTTCCTCATCTCAAACTATTTATTGAAGCAAAAGCCAACACCAGTGGTGGGTATACCCCCACAAAAATGTCAGTGTCTCAATTACTTGTCATGTGGCCTTGAGCATCAATTACAGCTTGACAATGACGTCTAATGCTGTTCACAAGTCGACTTATTGTCTGCTCAGGCATGGCATCCCACTCTTCTTGAAGGGCGGCCCTCAGGTAATTTAGGTTCTGGGGTACAGAGTTACAAGCCTCTATATGGCGACTCAGCTGATCCCATAGGCTTTCAATGGGATTTAGGTCAGAAGAAAGTGCAGGCCACTCCATTTCAGGTACCCCAGTCTCCAGCAGCCGTTCCCTAATGATGTGACCTCGATGAGCTTGTGCATTGTCGTCCATGTAGATGAAATTATGCCTGTGTTGTTCATGCAGAAGCACAATGACTGGATAAATGATGTTATTGAAGTAGTATGGGCTTGTCACTGTACCATTCACAAAGTGTAGGGCAGTTCTGTATTGACTAGACACATGTGCCCACACTGTAACACCACTACCACCAAAGGCTCGTCTGGTGACAACAGTGGCTGATGCACAGCGCTCTCCTTGACGTTTCCAACATCGTTGGCGGCCATCATTTCTGCTAAGAGTGAATCAACTTTCATCGGTGAATAGCACTGAGGCCCACTAGTCCCTTGTCCAGTGTAGATGCTCCCTGGCCCATGCAAGATGATGACGCCTGTGGTCAGATACCCTTACAGAGCGTCTAGCACACAGACCACACGGATGTAAACGGTTTTGAATGGTCTGACTCTTGGGTGCATCTCACCTCCTTTAAATGTGCCTGGAGTTGTGTGGCATTCATCATCCGCAGGGCATTGTTCACAAAGAAGCGGTCATCAGTGTGGGATGTGGCCAAAGGACTCTGTGACTCTTCCAGTTTCTCTGTACCTTTTGTTGCAACCTGCTGATGACACTCTGACAGTCTAAGCTCAGTGGCCACTTCCGTTCGAGAACATCTTGCTTGAAGCCTTACAATGGCGATATACTGTTGATCAATTGTTAGGTGTCGTCTTGGTCTTATGATGTCAAAATGTGAACAGCATGATGAGGAGGACTGTTTAAATACCAATTCTATTTGAACCAGGAAATGTATTGGGCGATTCATGGATCAAACATCTGTTGTGAATTTTGCCGTTCAGCTCCTGGTTAGATAACAGCAAGTTGAACAAAAAGTACTGATGTTTAGAGAAGGTCACATTAAGTTTACCTGTAAAGGTTAGAGTGCAGTTTATTCACCCACAAACCTTAATATCCCTAACTTTTGTGTGAGTGGTGTATATAGGTTTTGGCGGTACATTTTCAAGGAGTGTAATCCCTATATTTTAAAGATTTTTATTTTTTTTAATATTCAAATAAAAAAATATTTGGGGTCTTTCCAGTTCTGGTGATTTTATGAAGATAGGCATGTGACTAAGGCCTATTTCAGACGGGCGTTGAGGGAAAATGTGCGGGTGCGTTGCGGGAACACCCGCGATTTTTCCGCGCAAGTGCAAAACATTGTAATGCGTTTTGCACTCGCGTGAGAAAAATCGCACATGTTTGGTACCCAAACCCGAACTTCTTCACAGAAGTTCGGGTCTGGGATCGGTGTCCTATAGATTGTATTATTTTCCCTTATAACATGGTTATAAGGGAAAATAATAGCATTCTGAATACAGAATGCATAGTAAAATAGCGCTGGAGGGGTTAAAAAAAATAATAATAAATTTAACTCACCTTAGTCCTCTTGATCGCGTAGCCCGGCATCTCTTCTGTCTCCTTTGCTGAACAGGACCTGTAGTGAGCATTCATTTCAGGAACAGGACCTGTGGTGACATCACTCTGGTCATCACATGATCCATCACATGATCCATCACCATGGTAAAAGATCATGTGATGGAACATGTGATGACCGGAGTGACGTCACCACAGGTCCTGTTCAGCAAAGGAGACAGACGAGATGCCGGGCAGCGCGATCAAGTGGACTAAGGTGAGTTAAATTATTTTTTATTTATTTTTTTCCCCTCCAGCGCTATTTTACTATGCATTCTATATTCAGAATGCCATATTTTCCCTTATCCCCATCCCGACGTCTCCTAGCAACTGTGAGTGAAAATCGCACCGCATCCGCACTTGCTTGCGGATGCTTGCGATTTTCACGCAACCCCATTCATTTCTATGAGGCCTGCGTTACGTGAAAAACGCACAAAATAGAGCATGCTGCGATTTTCACGCATAAGTGATGCGTGAAAATCACCGCTCATGTGAACAGCCCCATAGAAATGAATCGGTCGGTATTCATTGCGGGTGCAATGCGTTTAACTCACGCATCGCATCCGCGCGGAATACTCGCCCGTGTGAAAGGGGCCTAAGGGTATGATCACAACTCTTTTTGAAGCAGGCTCCATTGAAAATATTGAAAAATGCACAGGGGATTTTTTTGTCCGCTAAAAAAAACGTTCTCCAGAACGGAAACCAAATGGATCCCATTATAGTCAATGGGATCTGTTAAGTTCCATTCATATTGTGTGCAGAATCTGGCACTTATGCTATTTCTGTTCGTTTTCTCTTATAACAGAGAAGAATGGAAAATAGTGGTGATGGGAACGAGCACTAAATTGTATGTATGAATTCTGCACATGTTGCACTTTTAGTTTTAGGAGGGGTGGTATGTATAACTTTCTGCTTGGGTCACAATTTTACCCAATAGTAACAACTTTTTTGCAATTGTTAGGAAAAATTACAATTTGATACAAAATCATATGCATTGTGGCAATGCGTGGACTGCATGATTTCTATATCCTTTTTTTATTTGTAATTTAGGTTTTATTTGTACATGTGAGAACTGAAAATTGTCCTAGTTACAAGAATGTCCAAAAACTCCTAGTAGCAAAACGTTTAAAAGATAATTCGTCATCAAGGTGTGACCACTTCCTAAGGTCTCACGCACACAACCGTATGTGGACCTGTTCATTGCAATGGGGCCGCAAAAGATGCAGACAGCACACCGTGTGCTGTCTGCATCCAAATGTCACAGCTGAGGATGGGGAAAACCCTCAGCCGTGTGATGCCATGAGATGTTAGTCGCTGCTTGGCCAGGACAACAGAGTTAGAGAGCAGGTCACCTCCTAACGCATCCCTAATCCGACCCTGACTCCTAGCTGCATGAGCCGACCTTGAAGGTAGGAGGGCCCATGCTTAGGAACCTCGGATACCTACTCACCCTCCGCCGATCCCTGAACTAGGAGCTGGGTAGACCACCTGTTCCTCCTGGATGCGGAAAAACAGGAGTCTAAACTGGCCGAGCTGCAATGGGATATAAACATAAACAGACTATGGATATGGCAGGAGAGTGAAAGACTTCCACCTCTACCTGCCACAGACACACTGACTGGATCCCTGGACACAAGTGCTGACTGTCCACACACAAACATAAAAGGACACAGCACACATAAACACACAGGGACCCAGAACCATAGCTGCAATAATAACAGACACCACATAGGTATAAACTTAACATCACATAAACATATTGTATAACAATTTATGACCACAAGGGTGGCCCTCACTGGCAGATGGTACATGGGACCAGGAGAGTGCCTCCAGCTTACTACAAGGCTGGAGTACCCCCCAGACATCAGGTCTTAACTGAGGCTTTATAGCCCATGTAGCCACACCCACAATTAGACACACCCAGTGCACACACACTAGGAAGGAAGTTAACCCTTCCAACACCAGGGAAGGGAAGAAAGCCACTTAAAGGGGACGTGCACCCATAAATAAACCTCGTGCACAGAAACAGAAACAAGGCAAACCTAAATAGACAGGTTGCCAGGTGCAACCGCATGCACAACATAGCAAGCTGCCACGCAACATCTCGGGGTGCTATGCTGCCACATAAACAATGTTGCCAGGGGCAACCACAGGTGAGGCAACATACTACAGCCCTCACCTGTGATTGACAACCAGACCTAGACCGCAGGCAACCGCATGCGGTTACAGGAGTAACGACCATGATCATGGTCGTGACACCAAACTTCCATTCCAAGGCCCCGCAAAAATGTCCTATTCTTGTCCATTTTGCGGACAAGGATAGGACATTTCTACATGGGTTTAAATAAAAATGGTGACCTGCACACGTGATGAGGCCTTAGGCATATCAGCACTGCATTATATTCTGGTTTGAATAACCTTCCAACTGGAACTTCCAAGATTATTATTTGGCCCAAACTGAACCCTGTATGTTGGCCATATGAATCAGGCAGTATCAGTAAACCTGTGTTCTTCAACTCCAGATCTCAGGGCCCACCTGTTGGACTTGATTTGAGAATATCCCACAGAATAAATACCTGGGGTAAGTCCTGATGCACTAATTATATCACCTGTTCAGGAAATCCTCAAAAAGTGACCAGCAGGTGGGCCCTGAGGACTGGAGTTGAGGAAAACTGCAGTAAACAACATAAGTGAACACCATAGCCCCCAAACATTGCTAGGGGTATTAACATTGTCTAATGTTATAGCATATTGCTAGGGTGTTCAAAAAGATTAAGATTATTAGGGGTTCACTATCTCCTCCCTATTGGGGGGATGGAGAAGATTAATATAAAACTGACTGACTTAATAAAAGCATAATAATAATTTAAAAAAAGTTTGGTGGGGTCCAACCTATGGAGCAAGCGATTTATTTTAGGATTAAGCTTCTACAATATTTATCTTCTGACTAAGGCTAGGTTCACATCTGTAGTGCGGTTTCTATTAGGAGATAGAGATTCAGGGGAAAAAAAGGACAAAATACCACTGCATGTCTGGCAGAATACCAGTATTCATGACAGAAACCCAACGGATCTCATCATAGTCAATGGGATCCAGTAGGCAGCGGCAATTTTCAGCATACTCCAGATCGGTGATTCTGTAACTATGGTGCAACTGGAATACTGGAGTGTGAGGGCATATGTGAACCTGGCTTAAGAAATGGAGGCACAAAGTGATATACAAAAAGATAGTGGTTAGTTGCACTAAAAGTTGCAAGTAGAAGCAGTTGGAGGGTCCTGTCAGAGAAATCTTCCAGTTTTTCTCCAGGTACCCCATAAGGAAGTCTGAACGTAACTAGTCGGATCCCTAGGTTGCGAATGCGATCCTCAGACTAGTCACTGGATGTCAGCAAAATACAGCAGAGATGACAGAACAAGACAGTAGCCAGATGGAGCTGTGGATCAGAAACAGAAGGTGAACTGAGTGCGACAGTTCAGAAGGAGCAAACAAATGAAGGGTCAGCGTTCAGGCCAGGAAATACATGGAACAACAACAATCTAAAGGGCAAAATCCAGGGAAGTGCAGGTTCAAACTTTGGCAGTCAGTACAGATGTACAAGTAAAACTCCAAAAATTAGAATATCGTGCAAAAGTCCATTTATTTCAGTAATGCAAATTGAAAGGAATTGCAGTAATGCAGCTTAAAATTAGAATTTTGTGAAAAGGTTCAATATTCTAGGCTCAAAGTGTCACCCTAGTCAGCTAATTAATCCATATCCCCTGAGCAAAGGGTACCTGAGATTGAGACTTTGGGGTTTTCATAAACTATAAGCCATAATCAGCCAAATTATAACAAATAAAGGCTTGAAATATCTCGCTTTGCATGTAATGGGTCTATGTCATATGTTAGTTTCACCTTTAAGTTGCATTACTTATTTTGTGTCCATGTGTGTTGGATGAATGAAGAAGCATTTTATCTGCAGTGGTGAGTGCCGCCTGTCATTTCTTGCACCTGCAATTAAGTTTCACTGAGCTGAGCACCACACACACTGCATATATAAGGTCCGCTGGACGTTTGTTCGGCAGTAACAGTACCGAGTAGTGCCGCCCAGGACTTTTCTTTCTCTCCCCCTGCATCACTGAAATAAATGAACTTTGCACGATCTTTTAATTTTTCGAGTTTCACTTGTATACCACACTAGGGCCAGTGTCTGTATACAACCTCATATTCAGGCAATGATGATAGGCCATCAGTATTTTAAGTTCTGGAAAACCCCTTTAAATCTGAATTTCCTGGAACCTTGTCTCTGTCCTAGCAATGCATCATATCTCAGCATTCCTCCCTGAAATATACTCTCCTATTAGTGCTATTATGTTGTCTCTCTTATCAAAGAATGCATGTTGTATTAATTATGAATGCTACTAAGCTCGGATTGTGTTATCTAATCTTTTTCATTAAGGTCAATTTATGGATTAGTTAGAAAGTTTTTTGATATTGTGTAACTTCAAATCTGTAATCACCATTGCTGCAGATATTTCTACAGTTTTTCCTCTGAACTTCTCACTATTATCAAATTATTTACGTGTACTATACTTATCCTATAATTAAAGGGGTTTTCTCATCACAGACGATGGGGGCATATTGCTAGGATATGTCCCCATTGTCTGATAGTGGTGGTACCCGCACCTATATCGAGAACGGAGCCCTGAAAATTAAAGAGGGTGCACTGCGCAAGAGCAGCTGCCCTCCATTCATTTTCTGTGGGGCCGCCGAAAATAGTCGAGCACTGGTGGCCGGTCATGCGCGGTGCGCGTCCATTCAATTCTATGGGGAGAGTGCTTGGTGGTGGCCGGGCCGGAGTCCAGAAACCTGACATTTTTACAGGGGTGTGTCAATTTTTTATATCCACTGTATATATGCGTACGGTGGTCAGGAACAGGTTAATATTTCGAAAGACAGGGGTTGGGGAATGCAAGAGTGCAATGTTTGTGTAAGACAACTTTAGTGGCGTGACCATGCAGTACCTCAATAAAACTAAACACTGACGTATACTGGTATCATTACAGTGAACCATTACAAGCTGCTAATCACATGTTATGGCTTACTAGCTCTTGACTATTCTTAGGTAATGTGACTATTTGTAGAATTGTTGCGATACCAAATTTTTTATTCAATTTCGATACCATAAAAAGGTATTGCGATACTTGATACCATTCGATACCACGTGAAAAAATAAAACACCCAAAAATCCACGTGCATTCCACATTTTAAAAAATGGCGAATCAGTTTTTTTTTTTGTTTTTTTTATCCCCTGTTTCGGCGTTCACCGCATAGATTTTTTTTCTATTTTAATAGTTTGTACTTTTCGGATGTGGCGATATGTGATATGTTTATTTATTTATTGTTTATTTATTTTATATGTAAAATTGGGAAAGCAGGTGATTTATACTTAATATTTCGGTGTGTTTTTTATAAAAAAACGTTTTATTTAATAACTATTTCCCCCCTTAGGGGCTAGAACCTGGGATCTTCTAATCCCTTGTCCTATTCACCCTGATAGAGCTCTATTAGGGTGAATAGGACTTCACACTCTTCCTGCTGCCCTGTGAATAGTGCACACAGCAGCAGGGAGGTTACCATGGCAGCCAGGGCTTCAGTAGCGTCCTGGCTGCCACAGTAACCAATCGGAGCCCCACGATTACACTGTTGGGGCTCTGATCAGAAGCTGCCACTGCACCACCAATGAGGAGGGGAGAGGGGACTCTGTGGCCACTGCCACCAATGATTTTAATACTGGGGGTTGAGGAGGGCGGGCGCACTGCGCCACCAATGATAATTAAACTTTAATACAGGAGGCGGGTGTCGGCAGCAGATCAGCGGCTGTTAACCCCTCAGGTGCCACACCTGAGGGGTTAACTGCCGCTGATCGCAGCTCCCTGTCAGAGGCAGGGTGCTGGCTATGTGATTCTGCTGCCGGCACCTGCCTCCTGTATTAAAAGTTAAAGACAACCTTTCATGGGTTCTGACTTTGTTAAGTAGGAGGCTACATTCGCCCGCTGTGCCCCCATTACCGTCTCCTGCTTTGTATACTAATTACTACTATCGGAGCAATGGGGAGGAGACATCAGCTTCTCTTCTGGACAAAGCTGAGGAGAGAAGCTGATGTCTCCTGCCCATTGCTTCGATAGTAGTAATTAGCATACGGCGCAGGAGACAGTAACTGGGCCACAGCGGGCGAACGGAGCGGTACCCAGGAATAATAGTAAGTGCAGGGAGATCCCTGGGCGCCGCTCTATGTAGCCTGCTACTTAAAGTTCGGACCAATGAAAAGTCCTCCTATCATTGGTGGCGCAGTGCGCTCGCCCCTCCTCTGCACCTCTCTCTTTATTGGCAGCGCGGCACAGGGGGGAGGGAGAGAGTGACTCCTTTTTCCCTGTGCTGCTGAGGGAACGAACGTGAGCGCGCTGACAGCAGCATGCTCATGTTTTGTGATACTAGACTGCACAGCAGCGCAGCCCAGTATCAAAAAAATGGAAATCCCAGTATCGTATCGACACCGGGACAAAAGTATTGATTGGGTATCAAAATTTCGATACCCGCAACAACCCTAATTCCTAGGTAATCGTGACTGTGGGACTTCATTTGACTGTAAGTGGATTAGAAAAAAAGGGAAACAGTGTAAAGGTGCATTTACACGCTCCAAGGAGAAGCCGATTGTCGGAAAGGAAGTGTTTCTTCCCGACAGTCAGCTGCTCGTTAAGTTGAGGTGAAGCACTACTTTTACATGCAGAGATCACCTACACTGCATGAGGACAAACTGTCGCTATTGCTATCACTCGTCCCCATACAAAATCATTGTTCCTGGGCAGAAGAGTGCCAGGACAGGCAGATTATTGGGAACGAGCGTTTGTTACCTATAATCGCCCTGATATTCAGGCCCTGTAAATTCACCTTAAACCAGTCATACATAGTATACATAGATCAAACAAATCTGGTGGAAATGCACACATACATACCTCCCAACTTTTGAAAGTAGGGACAAAAGTAGTGGCACCTTGTCAAAGAAATGTTTTACCCTAAGCCATGCCTCTAACTCTGCCCAATACCGATCTATACACACTCAACTCTGCCCAGTCCCCTTAGTGACCCCCCAATTATTCCACCGTAGTGCCCCCAAATACAGTTCATCTGGACATACCTCAGCCATCCTAGGATGGAGAGAGAGCCACTGAAATATGGGATTGTCCCACCGGATCTGGGAGGGTTGAGAGGTATGCACATATGACATATTGTAAAAAAAATTCAGAAAAGCACAGGAATTTCTAATTGACCTTTTGTATTTTCGCTCCAGGGATCACTCTCATTTCTATTACAATTTAACATTTAGGTGTTAATTTTTTATCCATTACAACCTGGTTCTAAGCATTGCTACCACTACAAAGTGCATAAGAAAAATAAGTTCAAGGAGACAGATGTGACTCAGCACTTCTCGGAATAGTTCTGGATCTGATGCATTTTCCAACACGAGGCCCTCTAGCTGAATGTGTTTAATAATATCCCCATGTGATTATGAGGAGTCAGCCACTGGCATCTTTTATTAAGAGTAGCTATACCTTGGCAACATGCTACCGTGTTACATGATATCTGTCTAATTTAAAACACAAAGTGAGTTATCATATCCGGTAAAATGAGATAAGTGTGCAGGGGCGCGTCATCATGGCTGAAAGTACAAAATCAAATACAATGCAACAGCACTCTGAAAACATTGAATATCTGCTATATGCTATATTTATCATATAAATTGATACTTACCTCATATTCTGATCAAAATCACATGCGCCTATCTACCACGACAAGGTGACCTCTTTAAGATGGGACCCAGCTATCTACTGCACTAATTAAAATTAGCCTTTAACCCTTAGGATACTGGAGGTTTGTTCGTTTTTGCGTTTTCATTTCTCTTCTGTACCTTGAGCCATAACTTTTTTATTTTTCCGTTCATATAGCTGTATGAGGGCTTATTTTTTGGGGGACAAGTTGTATTTTCAAATGCCACTATTTAATATGGCACACACTGTAGTGGGAAAAAATTCCAAATGGGGTGAAGTTAGAAAAAAAAACACGCAATTCCTCCACTCCTTAAGGACACAGCCTTATTTCACCTTAAAGGGTTTCTATCACTTCGCTGCACATATTTAGCTGTCAGACACTAGCGATCCGCTAGTGTCTGCTCTGCCCAACCATCCTAATATAATTGCTTTTGGGGCAGCCGTTTTGCTAAAAAAAGAACTTTTATTAATATGCTAATGAGCCTCTAGGTGCTATGGGGGCGTCATTAGCACCTAGAGGCTCCGTCTACCTTCAGAAACTGCCGCCGCCCAGCACGTCCCTCCAGCCCGCCCATCTCCTCCTGAATGCGATCCTCCTTGTGAGCGTATGTATTCTGCGCATGCGCAGTGAATGTCTGACCGCTTCCTTGCTCAGACATCTCCACTGCGCCTGCGCGATGACGCCATAGTGCTCCGAGGAACAGGCGCAGTGGAGATGTCTGAGCAGGGAAGCTGTCAGACATTCACTGCGCATGCGCAGAATACAGGCGCTCACAAGGAGGATCGCATTCAGGAGGAGATGGGCGGGCTGGAGGGACGCGCTGGGCGGCGGCAGTTTCTGAAGGTAGACGGAGCCTCTAGGTGCTAATGACGCCCCCATAGCACCTAGAGGCTCATTAGCATATTAATAAAAGTTCTTTTTTTAGCAAAACGGCTGCCCAAAAGCAATTATATTAGGATGGTTGGGCAGAGCAGACACTAGCGGATCGCTAGTGTCTGACAGCTAAATATGTGCAGCGAAGTGGTAGAAACCCTTTAAGGACTAGGTCATTTTTTGCAAATCTGACCAGTGTCCCTTTAAGTGGTGATAACTTTAAAACGCTTTGACTTATCCAGGCCATTCTGAGATAGTTTTTTCGTCACATATTGTACTCCATGACACTGGTAAAATGGAGTAAAAAAAAATCATTTTATTTATAAAAAAATACCAAATGTGCCAAAAAAAATGGGAAAAATTAGCAAATTTCCAAGTTTCAATTTCTCTACTTCTATCATACATAGTAATACCTACAAAAATAGTTATTACTTTACATTCCCCATATGTCTACTTCATGTTAGGATCATTTTGGGAATGACATTTTATTTGGGGGAACTTACAAAGCTTAGAAGTTTAGAAGTAAATCTTGAAATGTCTCAGAAATTTTCAAAAACCAACTTTTTAAGGACCAGTTCTGGTCTGAAGTCACTTTGTGAGGCTTACATAATAGAAACCACCCAAAAATGACCCCATTCTAGAGACTACACCCCTCAAGGTATTCAAAACAGATTTTACAAACATTGTTAACCCTGTTCCACAAGAATTAATGGAAAATAGAGATACAATTTCAAAATTTCACTTTTTTGGCAGATTTTCCATTTTTATATTTTTTTTCCAGTTACAAAGCAAGGGTTAACAGCCGAACAAAACTTAATATTTATGGCCCTGATTCTGTAGTTTACAAAAACACCCCATATCTGGTCGTAAACCACTGTACGGGCACACGGCAGGTCGCAGAAGGAAAGGAATGCCATACGGTTTTTTACGTAGATTTTGCTAGACATGTTTTTTTTGACACAATGTCCCATTTGAAGCCCCCTGATGCACCCCTAGAGTAGAAACTCCATAAAAGTGAACCCATCTAAGAAACTACACCCCTCAAGGTATTCAAAACTGATTTTACAAACGTCGTTAACCCTTTAGGTGTTCCACAAGAATTAATGGAAAATAGAGATACAATTTCAAAATGTCACTTTTTTGGCAGATTTTCCATTTTAATATTTTTTTTCCAATTACAAAGCAAGGGTTAACAGCCAAACAAAACTCAATATTTATGGCCCTGATTTTGTAATTTACAAAAACACCCTATATCTGGTCGTAAACCGCTGTAAGGGCACAGAAGGAAAGGAATGTCATACGGTTTTTGGAAGGCAGATTTTGCTAGACTGTTTTTTTTTACACCATGTCTCATTTGAACCCCCCCTGATGCACCCCTAGAGTAGAAACTCCATAAAAGTGACCCCATTTTAGAAACTACGGGATAGGGTGGAAGTTTTGTTGGTACTAGTTTAGGGTACATATGATTTTTGGTTGCTCTATATTACACTTTTTGTGAGGCAAGGTAACAAGAAATAGCTGTTTTGGCACATTTTTTTTTGTTATTTACAACATTGATCTGACAGGTTAGATCGTGTGGCAGGTTGTCACGGACGCGGTGATACCTAATATGTATACAATTTTTTTATTTATGTAAGTTTTACACAATGATTTCATTTTTGAAACAAAAAAAAAATCATGTTTTAGTGTCTCCATAGTCTGAGAGCCATAGTTTTTTCAGTTTTTTAGGTGATTATCTTAGGTAGGGTCTCATTTTTTGCGAGATGAGATGACGGTTTGATTGGCAATATTCTGGGGTGCATGTGACTTTTTTGATCACTTGTTATTACACTTTTTGTGATGTAGGATGACAAAAAATGGCTTTTTTTACACCGTTTTTAAATTAATTTTTTTACGGTGTTCACCTGAGGGGTTAGGTCATGTGATATTTTTATAAATTAACTTATTACGGACGCGGCGATACCTAATATGCATTTTTTTTATTTATGTAAGTTTTACACAATGATTTCATTTTTGTAAACAAAAAAAAATCATGTTTTAGTGTTTCCATAGTCTGAGATCCATAGTTTTTTCAATTTTTGGCCGATTATCTTGGGTAGGGTATGATGTTTGCGGGATGAGATGACGGTTTGATTGGCACTATTTTGGGGGTGCATATGACTTTTTAAATCACTTTCTATTACACTTTTTTTGATGTAAGGTGACAAAAAAATGTTTTTTTTAGCACAGTTTTTATTTTTTATGGTGTTCATCTGAGGGGTTAGGTCATGTGATATTTTTATAGAGCCGGTCGAAACGGACGCGGCGATACCTAAGGCTACTTTCACACTTGTGGCAGGACGGATCCGACAGGCTGTTCACCATGTCGGATCTGTCCTGCCGCTATTTCGCCGTGCCACTGGACCGCCGCTCCGTCCATTGACTATAGTGGGGACGGGGGCGGAGCTCCGGCGCAGCACGGCGAAAGCCGCCGGACTAAAAAGTCCTGCATGTCCGACTTTTTAGTCCGGCTGCTTTCGCCGTGCACCGCCGTACTGTGCCGGAGCTCCGCCCCCGTCCCCATTATAGTCAATGGGGACGGAGCGGCGGTCCGGCGAAATAGCGGAAGGACGGATCCAACATGGTGAACAGCCTGTCAGATCCGTCCTGCCGCAAGTGTGAAAGTACCCTTATATGTATACTTTTTTATTTATTTATGTAAGTTTTACACAATAATATCATTTTTGAAAAAAAAAAAATCATGTTTTAGTTGCTCCATATTCTGAGAGCCATAGTTTTTTCAGTTTTTGGGCGATTATCTTAGGTAGGGTCTCATTTTTTGCGGGATGAGATGACGGTTTGATTGGCACTATTTTGGGGTGCATATGACTTTTTGATCGCTTGCTATTACACTTTTTATGATGTAAGGTGACAAAAAATGGTTTATTTAGCACAGTTTTTATTTTTTACATCTGAGGGTTAGGTCATGTGATATCTTTATAGAGCTGGTCGATACGGACGCGGCGATACCTAATATGTATACTTTTTTTTATTTATGTAAGTTTTACACAACAGCTATTTTAAAACAAAAAAAAATGATGTTTTAGTGTCTCCATATTCTGAGCCATATTTTTATTTATTTTTTGGGCGATTGTAACAGGTAGGGGCTCATTTTTTGCGGGATGAGGTGATGGTTATATTGGTACTATTTTGGTAGGGGTACGCCTTTTTGATCGCTTGCTGTTGTACTTTTTGTGATGTAAGGTGACAAAAAAATGGTTTATTTAGCACAGTTTTTTATTTTTATTTTTTACGGTGTTCTTCTGAGGAGTTAGGTCATGTGATATGTTTATAGAGCCGGTCGATACGCACGCAGCAATACCTAATTTGTCTATTTTTTTCCCCTATTTTTTAACTTTATTTGGTGAAAATTAAGTTTTTGTTTATTTTTACTTGAAACTTTTAATTTTTGGGGGGAAACTTTATTTTTTCAACTTTTTTTCACTTTATTTTTTGTCCCATTTTGGGACTTGAACTTTTGGGGGTCTGATCCTTTACAATGCATTTCAATACTTCGGTATTCAAATGCATTGGCTGTATGAGTAATACTGTGTGTATTACTCATACAGCTTCCGGCCTGTGAGATCCAGGGGGCTGGATCTCACAGGCTCTTCACTGGAAGGCAGCGCAATGCCTTCCTTAGGCATCGCGCTGCCTTCCATGCCATCAGGTCCCCCTACAGCCGCATGGGGACCCGATGGCACCGCCCCCCGCCACCACCGCAATGATTTGAGCAGGCACCGGCTTCCGATCACCACCCGCCAGGCTTTAATGACCGTGATCAGCATTATTGCTGGTCACGGTCATTTGCCGCGGGTCTCTGCTGTTTGAAACAGCGGAGATCCGCCGGCCATGACACTCGCTGCACGTGAGAGTGGGCACCATGTTTGCCCATCACTCCAACGCCGTACATGTATGGCACTGGTAGCAAAGGGGTTAATATGGAAGTGTGGCTGCCCCATCTTGGTCTTGCACCCTTAACAAACTCATCTCCCCCACGGGATGATTTTAATTAGTGCAATATACAGCTGGAGCCTGCTCTCTGAATTCATTTGAGGCTAGTTTGCACTATGAGAGAAGTCATTATAGAGCTAGGTCCCATCTGAAAGAGGTCACCTTGCCATGGTATACTGGCACAGGTGATTTTGATTAGGATATACTATATTTGCTAAGTACCTCATCTTCAGTTATATGGTGAATATAATGTTTCATTTATTCATTGTTTGCAGAGTGCTGTTGCATTGTGTTCGGTTTTACTTTGTCTAATTTAAAAAGTACATAATTTAGTGTACTTTTCCTAATTTGGTGCATTTGAAATAATCTGTATGAATGCCATAAAATACCTTGCAGTTAGGGCTTAGTAACCTAAATCGGAACATTTTACCTCAATTACATTTAATGAACAGTTATTTTGTTAGTGACGTTAGTGATTTCTCTGGCATGCATGGAAGTGGCTGGATAGTGCACATGCTGTGCATGCCAGGTTAGCAACAAGGCTTGGACAAACTCTGCAGCAGCCCGGGCACTCCCCCCCCCCCCCCCCCCCCCCAAGAAGTATCAGTGGCACTGCTCCCTTTAATCTGTCCCAAGAGGACACGAATCATTCAAAGTGTTGTAATCTTTACAAAACAGCTAGAAAGTAGTTAGATATGGTAGCGTACCTCCTCCAGATTAAGCCTCTTTCAAATGGGAGTACCACCTTTCACAGAACTACACAGCACTGTCAACATTGTAACTGCAGTGCTGCTCCCATTCACTACAGTCGGACCTGTGCTGCAGTTATGAGCGCTGTCCACTACAATGTTCACATGCTGTGTAGTCCCAGAGCCAATTTTCAGCGATGGAGCTACACATAATAGCTGATCGGCGGGGTTGCGTGATGTCAAACCCCCACCAATCAGGTACTGATGGCCTATCATGGAGATAGGCCATCATAAAAATAAAAAAATAAAAAGACAGACAACCCCTTTAAGGCCAGGTAGACTTTTAGAAAAGGTTGTAAACGGCTTTGGTGTGGTGTGTTGGAACAAACAACAGCTTCATTTCACTTGTGGATTCCCAGGACAATATTAGGGACTTTGAATTGATACTAGAAAAACACATAAGGTAATGGTCGACTAAGCACTCATTTATCTTGCACCTCAGACTTCCGATAAAAGTGTGCACTTTATTTGGCCAAAACTGCATGTTTACTGCAATAGAGAGAGGGGAAATCTTCCCGACAACTCTGGCAACAGCCACTCCGGGAAAGCAAAGGATCAGACTCTAACATACCCAATATTTGTTTTCTGCAACATCAGACGCCAGAGGATATTTGGTCATAATACTTTAATCTTACTTTATTACAAACATTTTTGTAATTCATTTCAAGTAGTTTTTTTTGTTTACTTTTTATGTGACTGTTCATATAAAAAAAATCTTGAAATATTTCAGCTTTCACATAGTCCTCTAGAGCAGACACAATAGGCTGACACATTCTACAGACCAAGACTGGAGCATGCAGGGAATGGAAAATAATCAAATCTCAATAAGGCCAATAGTAGCACCATACACACATGGATAAGGCTCCGTATCCATAGGCCATGTTGCTTTTTGCTTTCTGAGGGAAGGGGCTATTCGCTATCACTTCCTAGAGACTGTCCAGGGGTGGGCAACCTGCGGCACTCCAGCTGTTGTGAAACTACAACTCACAGCATGCATACTTGCTCTGCTCTGCTCAGAACTCTCCTAGAAATAAATGGAGCATGCTGGGAATTGTAGTTTAATAACAGCTGGAGAGCCACAGGTTGCCCACCCCTGGTAGAAGATGTAACTGTCAGATAACTCCCATTCATTGCAGCTGCAATAAAGCCAAACACCCTGCTAAACTATGTACTGAGTCAATATAGGTAAGAAGTGTACCCCTCCACTATAGAACACAGAAAAAGACACTGACCATGATCTAATGGGTAAACTGGAGTTACACAGTGGAGCCACATTATTATGGCCATCAGCCAACATCCAGAGTAACCGCCATGTACAGCGCGGACAGCAGCTAGATGGGCTGGGGCAGACTCAGTAAGGTCCTGGTAGGTTGTCAGGTATTACTGCAGGGTATCCTACAGATAATGGAGGGAGTATGGGGGAGGATCCATAGAGCAAGCATGATGATCGAGGTGGTCCCACAGATGCTCAATTGGGTCCAAGTCCTGAAAATTAGGTCAGGGAGATACTCGGAAGTCTTGGTGATGCTCTTCCAAACAATGTCGGACATTTCTAACCATATGACATGTCGCATTGTCTTGTTGGAACATCCAATCTGCCCCAGGGAAGACAATCACCATGTATGGGTGTAAGCGACCTGCAAAGATGGATTCATACCCAAATCGGTTGAGAGTGCCTTCCACATGAATGAGTAGGCCAGAGAATGCCATAAAACATTCCCCAGATTCCCCAGATTTTATAAAATTAAAAAAACACTTACCTCTCCTGCTCCTGGACGGATGCCGCCTGCATAATGGAAGCGCTCATTAGTATTCACCTGGGGGAATCAGCGGGGGGCACCCTTACACACTGAACGCCTCCCCTGGGCACTTGCGAGTGCTCATTTGCATATGAATTAAACTTCGTTTTTCCTGGTGGTGCAAGTCTAAAGACAAAGACAAAGGTACCGTTACAATCCTGTGTAGGTGTGCTACAGAGCCATGTAAGCACTGTATATGGCCAAATGGAGGTGACAGACTCCCTTTAACTCTTTCCCCCGGCGCCTCCACAACGGCACTCACAGGAGGAATAACAGAGAAAAAAACAATTTTTCAGGGTAGAACTACCGCAGATAATACTTTTCTGCCAAAAGATAAATCATAGTTATGGAGAATATCCAATTTGTAATGTCTGAAAAAGGTACTAGGGTTTGCCCAAGGGGCCGCCCTGCATACTTGATCCACCGATGCAGAAACTGCCCTAGTAGAATGTGTGCCTTTATCCCTTTAGGGGGAGTCAAGTCCTTCTGAATGTAGCAATTTCAATAGTATTTCTTATCCATCTTGCGATGGTAGTCTTGCTTGATGGTGACCCTGATACTGCAGAAGGAGATGGTCCGAGTTTCTGAATTCTTTGGTGACAAATAGGCTACTTTTACACCTGCGTTAGGGTGCGGATCCGTCTGGTATCTGCACAGACTGATCCGCACCTATAATGCAAACGCTTATCTCCGTTCAGAACGGATCCGTTTGCATTAACATGTAGAAAAAGAAAATAATATTTTTTTGTTCATGATAATGAAAACAGATCCGTTTTGACTTACACTGAAAGTCAATGGGGGATGGATCCGTTTTCAATTGCACCACATTGTGTCAGTGAAAACGGATCCGTCCCCATTGACTTACATTGTAAATCAGGACGGATCCGTTTGGCTCCACACCGCCAGGCAGACATCAAGCAGCGTTTTGGTGTCCGCCTCCAGAGTGGAATGGAGGCTGAACGAAGGCAAACTGATGCATTCTGAGCAGATTCTTATCCATTCAGAATGCATTGGGGCTAAACTGATCCGTTTTGGGCCGCTTGTGAGTCCTGAAACGGATCTCACAGGCGGAACCAGAAACGCCAGTGTGAAAGTAGCCTAAGGCTACTTTCACACTCGCGTTTTGTGTGGATCCGTCATGGACGGATCCGTTCAGATAGTACAACCGTCTGCATCTGTTCAGAATGGATCCGTTTGTATTATCTTTAACATAGCCACGTTTTCTATTGTGCCAGATTGTGTCAGAGAAAATGGATCCGTTCCCATTGACTTACATTGTGTGCCAGTTTCATCAGACGGTTTTGGTGTCCGTCTCCAAAGCAGAATGGAGACTGAACTGATGCAAACTAATACCTTCTGAGCGGATCCTTTTCTATTCAGAATGCATTAAAATGCAAACTGATCCATTTTGGACCGCTTGTGAGAGCCCTGGACGGATCTCTTAAACGGAAAGCCAAAACGCAAGTGTGAAAGTAGACTAAGGGTCCATTCACACGTCCGCAAAATGGGTCCGCATCCGTTCCGCAATTTTGCTAAACGGGTGCAGACCCAATCATTTTCAATAGGACCGGAATGTGCTGTCCGCATCCGCAGATCTGCATCCGCATTTGCGAATCCGCACTTCCGCATGTGTGCTTCCGTTTCCGCCAAAAAATAGAACATGTCCTATTCTTGTCCGCAATTTATTATAGTGCCAGCAATGTGCGGTCTGCAAATTGCGGAATGCACATTGCCGGTGTCCGTGTCTTGCGGATCCGCAATTTGCAGATCCGCAAAACACTTACGGACATGTGAATGGACCCTAAGTTAGTACATCCAGACAAAAAATAAAAAAATTCTAGGAACTCGCCATGCCCCTCACGGAATACCTTGGGGTGTCTTCTTTCCAAAATGGGGTCACTTGTGGGGTAATTATAGTGCCCTGGCATTTTAGGGGCCCTAATGCGTGAGAAGTAGTTTGAAATCAAAATGTGTAAAAAATGCCCTGTGAAATCCGAAAGGTGCTCTTTGGAATGTGGGCACCTTTGCCCACCTAGGCTGCAAAAAAGTGTCACACATGTGGTATCGCCGTACTCAGGAGAAGTTGGGCAATGTGTTTTGGGGTGTCATTTTACATATACCCATGCTGGGTGAGAGAAATATCTAGGCAAAAGACAACTTTTCCCATTTTTTGTATACAAAGTTGGCATTTGACCAAGATATTTATTTCACCCAGCATGGGTATATGTAAAATGACACCCCAAAACACATTGCCCAACTTCTCCTGAGTACGGCGATACCACATGTGTGACACTTTTTTGCAGCCTAGGTGGGCAAAGGGGCCCAAATTCCTTTTAGGAGGGCATTTTTAGACATTTGGATCCCAGACTTCTTCTCACGCTTTAGGGCCCTATAAATGCCAGGGCAGTATAAATACCCCACATGTGACCCCATTTTGGAAAGAAGACACCCCAAGGTATTCAATGAGGGGCATGGCGAGTTCATAGAAAAAAAATAATTTGGCACCTTAGCGGAGATAGATTTTTTTTTTCTCACAAAGTCTCCCTTTCCGCTAACTTGGGACAAAAATTTCAATCTTTCATGGACTCAATATGCCCCTCATGGAATACCTTGGGGTGTCTTCTTTCCGAAATGGGGTCACATGTGGGGTATTTATATTGCCCTGGCATTTTAGGGGCCCTAAAGCGTGAGAAGAAGTCTGGAATATAAATGTCTAAAAAATTTTACGCATTTGAAATCCGTGAGGGGTATGGTGAGTTCATGTGAGATTTTTTTTTTTTTTAGTTAGTTAGTGGAATATGAGACTTTGTAAGAAAAAAAAAAATCAATTTCCGCTAACTTGTCTGAATGGAGCCTTACAGGGGGGTGATCAATGACAGGGGGGTGATCAGGGAGTCTATATGGGGTGATCACCCCCCTGTCATTGATCACCCCCCCTGTAAGGCTCTATTCAGACGTCCGTATGTGTTTTGCGGATCCGCGGTGTTCGTGTTTTGCGGATCCACGGATCCGCAAAACACATACGGACGTCTGAATGGAGCCTTACAGGGGGTGATCAATGACAGGGGGGTGATCACCCCATATAGACTCCCTGATCACCCCCCTGTCATTGATCACCCCCCTGTAAGGCTCCATTCAGAGGTCCGTATATGTTTTGCGGATCCACGGATCGGATCCGCAAAACACATACGGACGTCTGAATGGAGCCTTACAGGGGGTGATCAGGGAGTCTATATGGGGTGATCACCCCCCTGTCATTGATCACCCCCCTGTAAGGCTCCATTCAGACGTCCATATGTGTTTTGCGGATCCGATCCGTGGATCCGCAAAACACATACGGACGTCTGAATGGAGCCTTACAGGGGGGTGATCAATGACAGGGGGGTGATCACCCCCCTGTCATTGATCACCCCCCTGTAAGGCTCCATTCAGAGGTCCGTATATGTTTTGCGGATCCACGGATCCATGGATCGGATCCGCAAAACACATACGGACGTCTGAATAGAGCCTTACAGGGGGTGATCAGGGAGTCTATATGGGGTGATCACCCCCCTGTCATTGATCACCCCCCTGTCAGGCTCCATTCAGACGTCCGTATGTGTTTTGCGGATCCGATCCATGGATCCGCAAAACACATACGGACGTCTGAATGGAGCCTTACAGGGGGGTGATCATCCCATATAGACTCCCTGATCACCCCCCTGTAAGGCTCCATTCAGACGTCCGTATGTGTTTTGTGGATCCGCAAAACACATACGGACATCTGAATGGGAGCCTTACAGGGGGGTGATCATCCCATATAGACTCCCTGATCACCCCCCTGCAAGGCTCCATTCAGACGTCCGTATGTGTTTTGCGGATCCGATCCATGGATCCGTAAAACACATACGGACGTCTGAATGGAGCCTTACAGGGGGGTGATCAGGGAGTCTATATGGGGTGATCACCCCCCTGTCATTGATCACCCCCCTGTAAGGCTCCATTCAGACGTCCGTATGTGTTTTGCGTATCCGATCCATGGATCCGCAAAACACATACTGATGTCTGAATTGAGCCTTACAGGGGGGTGATCATCCCATATAGACTCCCTGATCACCCCCCTGCAAGGCTCCATTCAGACGTCAGTATGTGTTTTGCGGATCCGATCCATGGATCCGTAAAACACATACGGACGTCTGAATGGAGCCTTACAGGGGGGTGATCATCCCATATAGACTCCCTGATCACCCCCTGTAAGGCTCCATTCAGACGTCCGTATGTGTTTTGCGGATCCGATCCATAAAACACATACGGACGTCTGAATGGAGCCTAACAGGGGGGTGATCAATGACAGGGGGTGATCAGGCAGTCTATATGGGGTGATCACCCCCCTGTCATTGATCACCCCCCTGTAAGGCTCCATTCAGACGTCCGTATGTGTTTTGCGGATCCGATCCATGGATCCGTAAAACACACACGGACATCTGAATGGAGCCTTACAGGGGGGTTATCAATGACAGGGGGGTGATCAATGACAGGGGGGTGATCAGGGAGTCTATATGGGGTGATCAGGGTTTAATAAGGGGTTAATAAGTGACAGGGGGGGGTGTAGTGTAGTGTGGTGCTTGGTGCTACTTATTACAGAGCTGCCTGTGTCCTCTGGTGGTCGATCCAAGCAAAAGGGACCACCAGAGGACCAGGTAGCAGGTATATTAGACGCTGTTATCAAAACAGCGTCTAATATACTTTTTAGGGGTTAAAAAAATCGCATCTACAGCCTGCCAGCGAACGATCGCTGCTGGCAGGCTGTAGATCAGCTAGTTTACCTGCGTCTCGCGAGATGATGCCCCGGCGCGTCCAATCGGAATAACAGGGCTGCCGCAAAGACGCAATCCTGCATATGGCGGTCCTGTAGTTGTTAAGGAGAGGGAGCAGATTTTTTTTACTTGTTTGTTCTTTTGATTCACAAACAGGTCTATGACCGGGGTACACCTCTTTTTTTTTATATCTGATCGAACATACTGGGGTCTAGTGACCATTCTCCATCTTTTTAAATTCTCTCTGCTGAGATAGTCCGCTAATATGTTTTCCTTGCCTTTGAGATGGACAGCCGTTAACTCTTTAAGGACCCATGACATAGCTGTACGTCATGGGTCCGATCCCTAAAGATGGCGCCCACTCGCACGTGCAGCGGGCGCCTTGGCCGCGGGGTTTCTGCTATTTTGAATAGCAGAGACCCACGGCACATGTATGCAATCAGCCATAAGGCTGATCGCATACATCTTACCTTTCAGATGCCGTGGTCAAATGTAACCACGGCATCTGCGCAGACTGGAACCGGAAGTCGCGCGCTTCCGGTCCGGTAACAGCGTTCCCCGGCTGAGATCGGGGAACCTGTTACCTTGCGCTAATTGACCGAAGCCTCAAGCAGGCTTCAGAGTCAATTAGATGTATATATCAATACAGGCCACTAGGTGGCAGCCTTGTATTGATATAGTGCAAATGAAGTCTTCAATGATGGCTATTTAGCCATCAACAAATACTATGGGCAATCGAATGATTGCCAGTTATTGTCACCCAAGGTGACTTAAAAAAAAAGTTAAAAAAAAGTTTTTACAAATATGAAAAAAAAAATAACTAAAAGTTCAAATCGACCCCTTTCCTTAAAATAAAAATACTTAACCAATAAAAAAAATAAACATCATGGGCATCACGGCATGCGAAAATGCCCATACTATTAAAATATAACAATATTAATGGCATATGGCAAATGACGTAGCGGGGGGAAAAAAATAAACTGCCAATTTGCCATTTTTGGCCACTTCAACTACCTAATAATTTTTTAATAAAAAGTGATCAAAAAGTCGCATACACTTAAAATTGGTATCACTGAAAAGAACAGATCGTCCCGCAAAAAATTAGCCCTCACACAGCCTGTACACATAGCTACCAAAAATTCATAGGGGTCAGAATATGGTTATGATAAAAAATAAAAATTTCCTCAAAGGTTTTAATTTTTTATTTTCAGTATTAAAACGCAAGAAAAATTATACAAGTGTGGGATCATTGGAAACGTACTGGCCTGGAGAATAAAGTTAACCGGTCAATTTTACCGCATTTTCTCTGCTTTTAAAACAGAAAGTGATACCTCATAAAATATTTATTACTTAAAGGGCTTCTGTCACCCCCCAAACACCAATTTTCAGTTTTTGACTTATATATATTTGCTAATGTTTACAGATTCGATATATACCACTCTTACCTCAGGCTGTGAGTTTACATATCACTAAAGTCCGATTTTTACCCTAAGTTCACACCTGAGCATTTTACAGCGCTTTCAAACACGCTGTAAAACGCTCAACACGTGAAAACCAATGCTTCCCTATGGCCCTGGTTCACACTTGAGCGTTTTACAGCGCGTTTGAACGCGCTGTAAAACGCCCGACGCATAAACAAGTTCTTGAGCTTTTTTTGGTGCGTTTGTCGTGCGTTTTGGCCCTTAGACTTCAATGGGAATGCACAACGCTTGTATTTAGCGCGTTTTTGACACAGAAAACGCGCGTTCGAACGCGCGTTTTGGATTTTGCAACATGCAGGAAAAGGCACAACACCAGGTGCAAAGCACAGTTTTGTGGAGAGAATCCAGCATGGAGGAGTCTCTGTGTGACACCGAGACCCTGATCAGGCTGGTGCAAGGCAAATGCTGCCTGTATGATGCGCAGGATGCCAACTACAAAAACAGGAGGAGCAGGCAGCAGGCCTGGGAGGATATTGGCAAAAGCATCTGGCCAGATTGGAGAAGTTTGACCAAGACAGTGAAACAGGGAAAAGGTATTTCCATGTGTGTTCTAATGTGAAAAGTAAACTCCTTGTGTGCAGTGGTGTACCAACTATATGTAATAGCCCTGGCCAGCTCTACCTGCAGCCCTCCAGCTGTTGTCAAACGCCACCTCCACAAATGCTGGCCTGTATTTTACTTGCTGGAGCCTGTGCAGGCATGCATGGACTTGGATTTTAGCAACAGCTAGAGGGACGCAGCATCACCATCCCTGTTCTTGTATATGGGCACTCAGTGGCCTTAGTTTACAAAGAATGATGTGCACATTACATGTTGTATAGTGTCCCCTCACCCCTTTAGTTTTTAGTACTGTCCTGGTTCACCCTCCCCACATTCTGGTACAATGCAATGGCCCAGTATGTTCAATTTGCAGTGGTTCCACTGTCTTGTGCCAGACTGCGCTCTTTCTCAATCCGCAAATGTCGTGGCATTTTGAAATGTAGGCCTAATTTTGGGTTGAGGGATTTGAATCCTAAGTTGTTATTGATATTGTGTACTTTTTCGAATTAGACTGTTTGTGGGCTATGGGTGGGCTGGCATATTTTATGTGCTTCTGTTTCTAACGTGCCAGTATTGGGCACCTTGATGGGATCCGTTATTTCACCCACCTTGGCTTATATTCTACTGGCCGAGTATTGGGCACTTAAATGGGACACATGATTTCGCCCACATTTTTAACCATTGTTAATGGGCGACTATTGATGGCCACTATAGGGGCATCCTCAAGGGGCACTATATAGGTGAAAAAAACAAAATGCACAAAAGATAGTTTCAAATGTTGTAATTTAGCCCTAGTAATAAACAACCAAATTTGAAACACTCTTTTCAGAAGAAAAATATAAATTAACATAAACTTAGATGGCTTCCAATTGCCAGGGTAACGCCCCATGTGGTGACAAAAAATATGCGGTGAAGTGGTCCCGGACAGCCGCACCGTGTCCTGGTCCCACGCACACCGCTCGGATTAGGACTCTCCAAGGAATGGCTGAGGGAATCTTCAAAATTAAAGCCATCCCGTACACGGACAAAATTATGCAGAGCACACGCTGCCTTCACGGCCAAGATGGCGGTCTCCAATTTTAAATGAATGGGAGAATGGAGAAAGCGCCATTTGTTCGCTAAAATGCCGAAGGCGCACCCCACTGTTAATGTACCTGAAGCAATAGTTTGCATCACACACTGCAAAAAGAACAAAGGAAAAATATTTCTTATAATTAAAAAATTGACTCCCGCTCCTGATGGGCTTCTTAACGCGGATATGCTTGCCGTCTATTGCGCCGACACAGTTTGGGAAATTGCAGGATTGTAAAAAATGATCCGCAATTTGCAGCCAGTCCTGCTTCTGTGGTTGGGCCATCACAGCAGGATGAAGGACGTCCCAAATTGCCACGCAGGTTTCCCGGACGACCATACTGGCTGTGGACTTCCCGATGAAAAAGGCGAAGTGTAGACTGGCCAATGACTGTCCGGTAGCTAAATACCTGAAACAAATGTAAGAAAATAAAGAGACATTAACGGATGTTTTTTATTTCTTTTTTCATAGTCAACACTATGAAAGGCAAATGGAAAAGCCTGAAAGACGCCTTTATCCGCCATAGGCGCAAAGAAAGGGAGCAGAGGAGCGGATCGTCCCCAGGCGCATGCTCCAGTTATGTGCATGCCCAACAAATGCAATTTTTGATACCGTGCATGGAAATGCGGAGGTGAGTCAAGGGCATACACATTGAGGAGAGGATGTGGTATGACATGACATACATTCAATTTCATATGGGGAACATACTTACCTATATTTTCCACTTCACAGCACCGATAGTAGCTGGGAACCCAGCCAGGCGCAAGATGACGAGGAAGAGGACGAGGGCACAACCATGGACAGTGAGGCCGGACCATCTATGGGGCCAATGAGTCCTCCAGGCCCCCCACCCACTCAGAGTTTCGTGAGCCCCATGCAGACTGTCCAAGCCGTCCCAGAGGCAAGTCGGCAGCCCCGACATAAAAGGAGGAGAACTGAGAGGCATGAGGACAGGCTAATAGGCTGCCTGGATGCCCTGGCACCTCCTGTGCCAAAACTTACCAGTGATGCACATTTTCTCCTCAGTCTAGAGGAGAAAATGCTCCATGTGCCCAGAAATCTGGTCACAAAAGTAAGGGAGGAGGTGACTAAGACCATTGATAAGTATTGCATCCCTTATGAGATACCAACGTCTATCAGTGCCCCACAGCAGGCCCCTGTCACGGCCACGGTTATGGCCGTGACTCCTTGGGAGCCGCATACAGTTGCCCGCGGTTTATGTTGTTGTTTCAACCGCAGCTTGAGGCTTGTTGTTGTTTGCTTCAAGTGCGGTTGCCGCGGACAACAGCTATGTGTGCGGTTCCCTTGGAGTTGCGTGCGTGTGTGTATGCACGTTTGTATGTCTGGTGTGCACTTTGTGTTCTGGTGTGCACTTTGACACTTTCCTTTCACTGTGGCTGCCCGTGGCAACGTTTGGTATGTTGTACATGTGGTGGCAGTGTCCCGGCCTTCGGGCTGTCTCCCAGGACGGCTGCCACCCATGTCGTTGCCTGCGGCAACAGCCACAGTGTGATCTTAGTTTGGTCACTTCCCCTTTATGTGTGTTCCCCTTCTGTGGTGCTGGAAGGGTTAACTCCCTTCCCAGTGTGTGTGTGATGTCACTGGGTGTGTCCGACTGTGGGGTGTGGCTTCTTGGCCTATATTGCCTTGGTGTTTGGCATGGCTCAGTAGGTTGCTTCAGTCATGCTTGGCTGGAGCAGCCTCCTGTGCATATTACCTGCCAGTGAGAGCCACCCCTGTGGTCAAAAAGATTTAAAAGAGAATGTCGTTATGTTTATGTCTTGATGTGTGTGATGTTGTATGTTATGTTCTGTTGGGACCTTTCTATGTGTTTGGTGCAGCTTACGGTTCTGGATTCCTGGTTGCGCAGGGATCCAGTCAGCAAGGCTGTGACAGGTTGGTGGAACTAATAGTTCGCCTGTCATTCCCGTAAGGCTGTACGAGTTCCCCTTTTCCCAGAAAAGTTTTAATTTCGGAAACTTGGACTGGTTTCCACCGGAAAGGCTGGGCATAAAAGCTTCCCGGGTTAGCGGTTATAAATTGTGTGGCATACCGGTTTGTCTCTGCCACAACTAAGTCTAAGAGCTCCGCAGTCAAGAACAGCTCAAAAAATCCCAGGGCCGAACCGATCGGAGCTGTCTCAACCCGAACTCCAGACTGGGCGGTGAAAGGGGGAACTACAGGTGCGGCTGAAGTTGGGGACTGCCAATCAGGGTTTGCCAGCACCTCTGGGATTCTAGGGGCTCTACGGGCACGTCTTTGCGGTGGCTGCGACGGGGTCACTACTGCACGTGCCACCGTACCAGCTTCAACTGCCCTTCTGGTGCTCGCTACTTCACAATGTTCTACGGCAGTGCTGGTACTAGGTCCAGGAAGGGCTGGGCTGCTGGTGTATGCCTCACCACGTAATCCGACAGCACCAGCCCCACTCTGCTGCTCTTGAAGCGGATCCTGCGCAACCTGCGGTCTAGCGACACGGGGCCGGGTACGCCTGCTGCTATCAGGGACCTCAGCCTCCTCGTCCGAACTTTGGGTCAGAGAGCCACTGCTTTCTACAGGTTCGTATTCTGACCCGCTGGATTCATCAGATGAGGGTTCCCACTCCTCATCCGACTGGGTCAGAAGCCTGTAGGCCTCTTCAGAAGAATACCCCCTGTTAGACATGTGGGCAACTAAATTAAGGGGTATTCCCTGAGACTACCCAAGAAAAAAAAAGCAAGCCTGTCTTACAAATGGGAGGCTAGCGAAGTACCGGAGGCCGCTGCGGTTGATAAAAAATATCAAAACTGATTTTTTTATCGCTGCAGTGCGTGTAAAGTGAATGTGCAGCGATCAAAAAAAAGTGGGGCGGGCGGGCGAACGATCAGGCCTGATCGGGCAAACACTGCGTTTTGGGTGGAGGGAGAACTAAAGTGACACTAGTACTATTATAGATCTGACCGTGATCAGTTTTGATCACTTCCAGATACTATAAAAGTACAAATGCTGATTAGCGATACGCTAATCAGCGAATAACGGACTGCGGTGCGGTGGGCTGGGCGCTAACCGATCCCTAAACTACCTAACCAAGGGGCCTAAACTATACTGAAACCTAACGGTCAATACCAGTGAAAAAAAAAGTGACAGTTTGCACTGATCACTTTTTTCCTTTCACTAGTGATTGACAGGGGCGATCAAAGGGGTGATCAAAGGGTTAATTGGGGTGATCTGGGGCTAGTATGTGGTGTAGTGGGTACTCACAGTGATGTGTGCTCCTCTGCTGGAACCAACCGACCAAAAGAAGGAGCAGAGGAGCACAGCAGCCATATAACCCCATCATATTTACTAATATGTGGGGTTAAATGGCTGCTGATTGGTTTTTTTGAAAATCAGCAACCTGCCAGCCAATGATCGTGGCCGGCAGGCTGCTGACGAAATACTCTGCAGCGAAATGCCGGCCCGCGATGCGCATGCGCGGGCCGGCTGTGACGTAATCTCGCGTCTCGCGAGATGACGCACGGATGCGTCCAGGAGGAATAAATCAACCACCTCCCGGACGCATCCGTGCGTTATGCGGTCGGGAGGTGGTTAAGGACCAGTTCAGTTCTGAAGTCACTTTATGGGGCTTAGATAATAGAAACCACCCATAAATGACCCCATTTTAGATGCTACACCCCACAAGTTATTCAAAACTGATTTTACAAACTGTGTTAACCCTTTAGGTGTCCCACAAGAATTAACCCGTTTGCTACCAGCGCTGTACATGTACAGCGCTGGATCGATATGCAAACATGGCGTCCGCTCACATGTGCAGCGGGCGCCATGGCCGGCAGATCTATGCTGTTTCAAACGGCAGAGACCTGCGGCTAATTACCGTGGCCGGCAATAATGCCGATCGCGGTAATTAAATGCTTTAGATGCTGTGACCAAGTGAGATCACGGCATCTAAATGCGCAAAAACCTGGAAGCGCGAGCCCCTACCAATGCCCCGTGTGGCCAAATGCGGCATCGGTACTTGCACTGAACACTTTCAGCCTCGCTGATAAGACTGAGTGTTCATGCTGGCCACCAGATGGCAGGCCAGGATGAGAAATAAGCAAAAAACGAGTTTAAATGGCATTTTAAAAATCCGAGATAGACCAAAATTAAAAATTAAAAAACACAATTTATAGGCTCATATATTAGCCACTAAATCATCACAAATTTTTTTTATGTAAAAAATATATAAAAAATTTAAAAATATATAAAAGTTTAAATCAACACTTTTCCATATAATTAAAAAATAAATACCTAAATAACAATAAATATAAACATCATGGGTATCACCACGGCCGAAAATGCCCATACTATTAAAATAGAAAAAAAAAATCCAATACAGCGAATGGCGTAATGGAAAAAGGGTCAAAATTGCCAATTTGCCTTTTTTTCATTTCTTCTCTTACCCCAAAAAAAATTCTAAAATGTGATCGAAAAGTCTCGCACACTCCAAAATTGTATCAATAAAAACTAGGATTGTTCCGCAAAAAATTAGTCCCTAAACAGCTCAGTAGACATAAGTATAAAAAAGTTATGGGGGTCGTAATATGGTGATGTAAAAAGTTTACATTTATTTTTACAGTATTTAGACATAAAGAACCTATACATATGGGGTATCATTGTAATCGTACTGACCCAGAGAATGAAGGGCATGGGTCAGTTTTGCCGTAAATGAAACGCCGTTTGCCGTAAATGAACCGCTTTCCACTACATTATATGCCATAATTAATGATGGCATTAGAAATTACAACTTGTCCCGCAAAAAATAAGCCCTCATACAGCTATGTGACCGGAAATATAAAAAAGTTATGGCTCAAGGAAAATAGGGAAGAAAAATGAAAATACAAAAACTAAAAAAACTCTGGTAGCCTAAGGGTTAAAGGAAAATTGAGATGAAATTTCAAAATTGCACTTTATTGGCAGATTTTCCATTTTAATCAATTTTTTTCCTGTAACACATGAAGGGTTAACAGCCAAACAAAACTTAATATCTATTACCCTGTTTCTGCAGTTTAGAGAAACACCCCACATGTGGTGGTAAACTGCTGTACGGGCACACGGCAGGGCGCAGAAGGAAAGGAATGCCATATAGTTTTTGGAGGGCAGATTTTGCTGGACTGGTTTTTAGACACCATGCTCCATTTGAAGCACCCCTGATGAACCCTACAGTAGAAACTCCCAAAAGGTGAGACCATTTTGAAAAATACAGGATAAAATTACAGATGTATTGGTACTATTTTGGGGTACATATGATTTTTGATCACTCCATATACCAAAAAAATGGCTGTTCTGGAACAGTTTTTATTTTTTACAATGTTCATCTGACAGGTTAGATCATGTGCTATTTTTATAGAGCAGGTTGTTACGGACATGACTATCGAATATGTCTACTTTTATATATTTTTTTTCAGTTTTACATAATAAAGTATTTTAGAAAAAATATGTTTTTGTGTCTCCATTTTCTGAATGCCATATTTTTTATTTTTCTACTGATCAAAACATGCAGGGGCTCGTTTTCTGCAGGAAGAATTAACATTTTTACTAGTAACATTTTTAGGTACACATTATTTTTTGATGATTCAATATAACACTTTATGGGGCAAGGTGACCAAAAATTGGTTGTTTTGGCACAGATTTTTTTTTTTTTACAGCATTCACCAGAGGGTGAAGGTCATGTGGTACTTTTATAGAGCAGGTCGTTACGGACATGGCAATACCTAATATGTATACTTTTTTTAAAGAGAAAAATCATGTATTTGTGTCTCCATTTTCTAAAAGCCATATTTATTTTTAGGGCGATTGTTTTATGTAGGGGCTTATTTTTTGCTGGATGAGGTAACTGATCGGTACTATTTTGTGGTACATACGGCTGTTTGATCGTTAGGTATTATACTTTTTGTGATGTAAGGTGACAAAAGTGGCTTTTTTGGCACAGTTTTTTTATTTTTATTTTTTACGTCTTTCACCTGATGGGGAAATGTTATATTTTTATAGAGCCAGTCCTTACGTACACAGCGATAATTAATATATCTGTTTTTCTTTTTTTTACAACTTTATATGTGTTAATTTTTTTTTTTACTTGAAACTTTATTTTTTCTTATGAAAAAAACTTTTTGGAATGATTGCTGCACGTAACTACAGCCCTACACTGCTGATCAGACAATTATCAGGAACGTTTGGTTTTTCTGAAACATCAGTCCATGTAAAATGACCTTAAAAGGATTTTCGGTCAGGATAGGTAATCAGTATCTGATCGGTGGAGTTCCGACTTTCGGGACCCCTGCCCATCAGCTGTTTTGAGGAGGCACCGGTGATGCTGTGAGTGCTGCTGCCTTCTCCCTGAACGCAGCGCCGTACACTGTATAGCGGCTGTGCTTGGTATCAAGCTCAACCCCATTTACGGTACTTCTATGGGGCTGAGCTGCGTCTAGGCCACGTGACTGATGAACGTGTCGCCACTGACCTAGGAGAAGCTGTGAGAAGGCCGTGGCCTACTGCAATCTTTCACAGTCGGAAAAGTCCTACACGAGGGACTTAGAGCCAGTCACAAATGGGGTAAAAAAAAACACTAGAAAAATGCTGTGTATGAATCCATTCTCATATTTTATCTTAATATGGGGATTTATTAGCATCTGGCTGCTAAGTTTTAGCAGACACAAGGCCCAGTCATGTACAAGTATACCACATAACACTCCCAGTATAAAAATGCCACCACCCTTTACTGCTCAGTAGATACACTGCGCCCTCAGAAGACAGAGCACAAGCAATCCCTGGGAATGTAGCGGCGACATGCAATGCAGGTAATCTCCAGCTAATCCGTGTCCTAGGCGCAACTGCCCACATCCAAAATGGCCGCCTCCGCTCATCTGACAAGAGCTACAGCTACATGGCCTGAGGTGAACCGACGGCGTTACGTCCCAGTGCGTCCCTACGGCGTGTGAACTGAGCGCGTGCTCTCATTGGTCAGAAGGCCTAGTCACGTGACTCAGCGGAGGTTCTGTGGCGGAGTCGCGGTTTCCAAGGAGACGTTTGGAGAGAAAGTGGAGGAGGTGCCTGTCCGTTTTCTGTGAGGGGACTGACCTGTCAGTTGGGTCAGTGTGGTGCGCAGTACCGGCACGTGTTGGCCGAAGCGCTTGTGTTGTGTGGCCTTGGGGGGCTCATGATATCACGTAGATGTGAAAAGAAGGAGGATCTATGGTAATGGCGGCTGTCAGGCTGACTGCTTGGGTGAGAGCGCTGATTTCTTGAATTATTGCCTAGCATCGTCTTAAAGGGTATGTGCACCTTTACCTGTTTCTGACGGGGGGGGGGGCTACGAGGTGGGCCGGCCCCCCACATTACCCTGATGAAGTGGGGGTGGCCGGTGCTGCATCCATCCTAATGGGGGATATGGTGGGGTTCGGACCCTGACCAATGCTGTCTGGTTCCATTTTCACCTACTTTTAATTTAATGAGGACCTGTGCCCTCTCCTGACATGTCTGTATCAATAGCTTCCTGCATTCCCCATGTAATAACAATTCTGGAGCATCTATCCTTATGTTGTGCCATTCCTTTATTATTTCTACTAGACGCTATGAATGTATTACTAGCAGTCTGCTGACTCTATCCAATCAGTGCTGCCATTTTCAGACTGTTCAGGTACACCCCCAACTGGTAACACCCCTCTGTACCCTTACTGCAGACTGCTGGCAATTCATTCATAACTTCTAGTGTAAATAATAAAGGAATAGTTATTACATGGGGGATGCAAGTAGTTACTACAACAGACATGTCAGGAGAGGTGACAGGTCCTCTTTAAGGGGCTTCAAGTGTATGTTTTTTTTTGTTTTGTTTTTTGAGATGGCGTTGGACAACCGGTCAGTCTATACATCCTGCGGTGGACTCTAGAAGCAGGTCTGGAAATAAGCCGATCATGAGATCCAGTACCAGGAGCACATTCCTGTGTTCACATCTGCCGTGTGGCTACTTTCACACTTGCGCTTGATCGGATCCGTTCTGAACGGATCCGATCATATTAATGCAGACGGAGGCTCCGTTCAGTACGGATCCGTCTGCATTAATAACTTAAAAAAAATTTGCAAGTGCGCAAGTAGCCTGCGCGGATCCGTTCAGACTTTCAATGTAAAGTCAATGGGGGACGGATCCGCTTGAAGATTGAGCCATATGGTGACATCTTCAAGCGGATCCGTTCCCATTGACTTACATTGTAAGTCTGAACGGTTCCGCACGCCTCCGCACGGCCAGGCGGACACCCGAACGCTGCAAGCAGCGTTCAGCTGTCCGCCTGTCCGTGCGGAGGCGAGCGGAGCGGAGGCTGAACGCCGCCAGACTGATGCAGTCTGAGCGGATCCGCATCCATTCAGACTGCATCAGGGCTGGACGGAGGCGTTCGGGTCCGCTCGTGAGCTCCTTCAAACGGAGCTCACGAGCGGACCGACGAACGCTAGTGTGAAAGTTACTCTCCCATGCACACAGGTTATATTATCCAGAGTAATCTGGCCTATTTTAGTCGTCACCTTTTGGACTCCTCTTTTACTTTTCCAGTTTTTTAGTTCGCTGAAAGTCTGAGAATTGTAAAATACAGGGTAGTGTTTTTTTGGGCCCCTGATGCTTTGTTTTTCTTTAAATGCACCATGTTGAAGTTTTTAGCGTTTTATTTTTTTTCCAAGCATTTCTCTAACAAAAAAAAAAACCTCTCGCACATTAGATTTGAAAATGAAATCCACTTAAAAAAACATATTATGGAAATAAACCCAAGCATTTTTTTGCATTAAATTGAGGAGTATGTGTGTGGGGGGGGGCGGCAATTTTCAGCTTGCAAAAACAATGAAATTCATTCATTGTTTTCCAGATCTTTAAGGGGGTGGATTTTATTTTAGTCACACCACATTTTATAGCATTTAATCTGACCTTTTTAAAAAACAAACAAACAAAAAACAAGACATATATTGTCTTTGTAATATGGCCACATCCTTGTTTTGTGACATTATCCCTGTACTGTGACACCGCTGTGTTTGGTACTGTGACATCACAGTAATTATTATATGAGCACATTATTCTCACACTGTGACATCACTGTGAGTAGTAACCCTTTACTTTGACATCACTGTGTACACTGACCATTTACTATGACCTCACAGTATGTATATGATCCATTTCTTGTGATATCACTGGGGCAAATTTACTAATCATGCTATACTAAACCATTATGCCAAATTTATCACAGTGGCTGACGATGGAGGGTACATTTGGTGCACTTTATACCACCTACTGGTTGGCTTTCTGCACGTTGTTGCAGCTTAAAGGACATCTGTCAGCAGTAGTGTTGAGCGAACTTGTGTTTTAAGTTCTGCGTCCAAAGTTCGGGTTCGGGTTATCGAAGAATTCCGCTACCACGGACCATAACGGAATTTGGAATCCATAACGGGATACTTCGATTACCCAAACTTTGGATGCAGAACTTAAAACACAAGTTCGCTCAACACTAGTCAGCAGCTTTGTACCTATGACACTGGCTGACCTGTTACATGTGCACTTGAAAGCTGAAGGCATCAGTGTTGGTCCCATGTTCATAAGTGGCATTGTTGAGAAAAATGAAGTTTTAATATATATGCTAATGAGCCTCTAGGAGCAATGGGGGCGTTGCCATTACACCTAGAGGCTCTGCTCTCTCTGCAACTGCCACTCCCTCTGCACATTGATTGACATGGCTTAATCCTCTCTTACTAAGGACGTTCCCCCTCCCCACATTACTTAGTTTGGGGGGGGGGGGGGGTGCAGCTCTTGGAAGATTCCTGGTTGTTCCAAACTTCTTCATCCAACTCTAACAGAGTGGTCCAGACCTGCCTGACCCAGCGTGGGGGTGATGCTCAACTGATCCCTGCCGCTGGATCCAGACTATCGGGCTCCCGTGTCGGCAGTTCCGCTCCCACATGCACAGAGGACAACATCAGTCAATGGGGGCACATGTGACCACTGCAGCCAATCACGGGCTGCAGATGTGACCTGCTACCCCTGCATCACGTCACAAGTAAAACGTCTGAGATGATCAAGAGAAATGGGAGGCCCCCAGAGCTAATGTTCAAGTGTCATAGCAAAGGGTCTGAATACTTATGTCCATGCAAAAATATTAGTTTTCCACTTTTTTGAAATTTTAGCAGATTTATTAAACTTCTCACTTTCTAATCATAGGGTATTTAATGCAGATTAATGGGGGGAAACTTATATATTTTTTATTTTAGCACAAGGACTAGAGATGAGCGAACTTGTGTTTTAAGTTCTCCGTCTAAAGTTCAGGGTCGGGTTAGCGGAGAATCCTGATATGGTTCCGGATATGGATTCCGACTTCCGTTGTGGTCCGTGGTAGCGGAATCAATAATGGCCGATTATTGATTCCGCTACCACGGACCACAACGGAAGTCGGAATCCATATCCGGAACCATATCGGGATTCTCCGCTAACCCGACCCCGAACTTTAGACGCAGAACTTAAAACACAAGTTCGCTCATCTCTAACAAGGACGCAACATAACAAAATGTGAAAAAAGTTAAAGGGTCTGAAGACTTTTTGAATGCACTGTAAAAATAACAAATATAAAGTAGTTTTCTGCTCCAAGGTTAAAGGAGTTTTCTAGGCTCCTGATCTTAATCTATCCTCGGGATAGGTCATTAATATCTGATGAACCCCCTCACAACCCCACCCCCGATCGGCCTCAGTTCGGTGTGTAGTGGCCAGCTGCCATTGTGGGTGTCAGGATAGATCGTCAACATCAGGAGCCTTTAAATTAGAATTCTTGTCAAACATCGCAAGTGAAAGGAGAAATGGATGATGTTCAGTAATTTTTTGCTTTCTCTGGCAATCCCTTCGCCGGCTCCCCATTACTCAGGGAATCCAGTACAAAACACTAACTATGACATACAAGGCCCTCCATACATCTGTGACCTGATCTCCCAGTACCTTCCCTTAAACCTGCTGCTCTCCAGCTGTTGTAAAACTACAACTCCCATCATGCCCTGCAGTAGGCTGATATCTGTAAGCTGTCCGGGCATGCTGGAAGTTGTGGTTTTGCAACAGCTGGAGGGCCGCAGGTTCGGCATCCCTGCTATAAGCAATCTCTGATCATCACAAGACCTCCTTCTCTCCTCTTATCACCTCTTCCCACAATTGCCTCCAAGATTTCTCCCGTGCATCCCCCATACTCCGGAACTCTCTACCCCAACATATCAGACTCTCACCTACAGTGGAAACCTGAAAACCCACCTCTTCAGACAAGCCTACAACCAGTGACCCTGCTGCCTCTATACCGCCATGACCAGCTTCACCCGCACCTACTGTGTCCTTCTCCCATACCATGTAGATTGTAAGCCCTCCCGGGCAGGGCTCTCTCCTTCTGTACCAGTTTGTAGCTTGTCTTGTTGATGCTTAGTGCAATTGTCTGTATTATGTATGTGCACCTCTTCTCATATGTATGGCGCTTTAATAATAAATAATAATTATGTATATTTAATTATATAGGCAATAAATAATGGAGCAAATTTAGGAATGAGATGGCACCTAGGGCTTGTTGTAAAATGTGCCATCACCTGGCTCAGAATGTTGCATCCAGTTTGAGGCCTGTTTATAAGGCCTCTTGCACACGACCGTATGGCTTTCTCTGTATTTTGCAATCCGTTTTTCACGGATCCCTTGTTCATTTTTTTGTTTCCGTTTCCATTCCGTAGTTCCGCAAAAAATCTCCGTATGGTTTCCGTATGCAATCTATTGTTTGCGGATCGCAAACAGAAACAATTTTTTTTAATCATTAATGGGATGTACAGTAATGTGTTTTTAACAGTATACACATGGGCAAAGTGGGCATGGATCCGCAAAAAACGGATGACATACGGATGTGTTCCGTATCTGTCAGCGGAACGGATATATGGAAACTGAATGCATACGGAGTACATTGCGTAATTTTTTTCTTTTTTTGGTGGAACCATTGAAATGAAAGGTTGCATATACAGACCACAAACACAATCCGCAAGAATGGAAACGGAAAAAAAAAACGTTGGTGCGCAAGAGGCCTAAAGCAAATGCACCAAAAAGAATAGTCCATAGCTCACCTGCTTCAAGCAGCCATACAAATAAAAGGAAAAAAGCACCATTGTTCAGAGACCATCCAAGAGTCCACTCGAGAAGCTACATAACAAGAGAGGGTAATGCATATAAGATACTACCTAACTCCCTCCAGGTAGATCCACCACTGTGTAACCTACCAGTCTCCACAGACTAGAGCTGCTTCCGCTATCTGTTGTCTCTGGTGGCCGGGTATCGGGGCGCCCAACGAGCCGTGGTATTCAGATTCCATGGTTTAAACTATTCTCCTACACCTGACAGCAGTGGATCTTCATATCTTTGATCTGTCTACCTGGAGTGGGGTAAGTGTTGTTTTTTTTATACGTTAGTATATTGTTTTTCTATAGAAACCTTTTTGGGGGGCTGGTGTTTTTTATTTTCATGACTGCTGGTTCTATATTCTGGCCACTGTAATCTGGACATCTGTGGTCCAGCACCCTCGTCACTGGATGCCCTTTAGGACAGAGATCCCTGTGCCTGTGGTGATATATATTTTGGGGAAACTACCTTGCTGTTCGGTATAGTGACGGCTCCCCCTTCACTCGATGAGTCTCAGCATTTTGTGCTATATTATCTCCCAGGAGCACTGTCTCTTTTTTTGATACTTGTTTTCTGTAGCTCACCTGCTTTGGAGCATGACTTAGAGGGGTTGTCCCATCTCAGCTTTTCATGGTCGAGATGGGGATAACTGCAGGTGGATGGACTTATGGAAACATCCGATTGGTTGTTTCCCTGACTTCCATAGCAGTGAATGCGAGCTACACTGCTTGCGTAACTCCTGAATTATGGAAACTGTTGCTCCCATTCACTGCCGTAGGAGTTACGGAAACAGTGAAGCAGTGGACGCTCAGCCACTTCCCTAACTCAGTCCCCCCCTGACTGGTGCTTACTACAGTTATTCCCATCCCAGCTGTGAAAGGCCAAGAAAAGACAACCCCTTTAATATGCAACAATGTTCATAAGACTGAGACAAAATTTTGGCACAAGGTAACCCAACTAATTGGCGGTGAGAAGATTCGCTTACGTTTATGCTGTATACATATTTGACGGGCTTAGTAAATCTGAACCACGGAGTTTGCGCTTTTTTTTTTTTTTAAATGTTGAGTAGTTTTATCTGGAAGTTTGTCACGGATTATGTATACTAGTGACTTTCACCTCTGCTTTGTTGTATTTTCGGTGGCCGAGATGGGCATTGTGTGGCTAGCAAACACTCCCCTTCAGAAGGAGACTTATGGAGAGCAGATGCCTGGCACAGGCCAAAATCTTTGTGCCATATGTTCATTGTGCCAGCTTTCTTGGTGGAAAAAGCACATTAGGATTCTGTATTGAGCTGCCATGAATGCAGGCCTGCAGGTCTATAACAGTGTCCTCACCTCATCGTGTCACCTGTACCCTGACTACGTCTGGTATTCCATAAGTGACCATGTACATGACTTCTATCTAGTGCCTAGGTGTTAGAGATCACTGCATCATTTTGTGAAGGGACCTTTATTATCTCATATTGGGTGTTATGGATAATAATATTAGTAACGTGTTACATCATCCTTATTTCATTGATATAATGTCATTATGCTTTCCTGCTTTTTAAATTGATTCAACAGATGCCTTTTCTCTCATGTCTGGATTAAATAAGATCTGAAATATGAATGAGGAGTTTTTGCACAAATCGCCATGGCTAACCCACAGTAAGTATTACTGACCGGCTTATGGGAATGGGAAGCATCCAGTATGTCCCCTTGCTGTGCCCTCTGCTCTGCTGCCTGTGGCTTCTTGCATCCTTCTCCCCTACAGGTAATCGATGCAGTAGGAGTCAATACGCTCTCAGGAAAGGAGGATGGATGCCAGTCACCAGCAATAGAGGGTGAACTACTAGGTAATTTCTTATTAATTATCAATACAATTGGAAAAATGGTCAATGGGGGCGGCTTAGGACAGTCTACTCTCTCTGTGTCAGAACTCTTCTTTAAAGGGAATCTTCTTTAAAGGGAATCTGTCTTCTTTAAAGGGAATCTGTTAACAGCACTAGGTATGGGCTGGGCAGTGCCGGATAAGCATACCTTTTGTGGAGCTTTTATTATCAGGATTATTATAAATATATACTTTTATTCTGCCAGGTTCTGCATGTGCACTGAGAAGTTCTGTCTGTTCTCTGAACTGCAGCAGATCAGTGCAGAGAGCCCTTCATAGTGAAGCTCCGCCTCTAGTGCACTTGCATGAGCAGAATCTAGCAGAATAAAAGTTCATATTCTCACTACTCCTTATAATAAAAACTCCAGGAAACAAATGTTTGTACTGCTCTCCCAGTCCCCTACCCAGCACTGTCGGCAGTCTTGCATGGTAAAAACCATTAAAAGACTCTCTTTGAAGAATAGTTCTGACACAGAGAGTATTGTCGTAGGCTGCCTTCTTTGACCATTTTTTTAAAATTGTGATAATAAATTCTGTAGAAACTCATTGTCTTTTGCTGGTGACTGGCATCCATCCTCCTTTCCTGGCTGCAGAGAAATAGTCATTGATGTCAACGCAGCAGCATTGTACCACAAGTCTTCTTCAGTTCTCTACATGGCTGCTTGTTATTGCCGTTTTGACAAAATTAATTTGCAAATCATTTTTGAATACATGACATCAAGAAGGACAATATACTTCATTAATTCTATTTTCACAAATAACCTTTGTGTAAAGCTACTTCCCCTGGCTAATGACCTACATTAATAGTAACAGAAGGGGGATACATAAATGGAAACTTTCTGACTTGGGATTTTTTATTTATTTTTGTCTACAGGTCGAGCTGGCTGAAGCCATGCTGTGGCAAGAGGGCTACAGTGTGGCACGTGTTTCTGCTGAGTGCAGGAGTGAATAGCTTCCTGGTGGCCTGTGTGATCATAGTGGTAATCCTAATGACTATGGAGCTCCTGATCGACACAAGGCTACTTCAGTGTGAGTCTAAACTGAAAAAACTATCCTGTGCAGAAAACTTGCAGAACTCTGAATGTGTCGGCATGCTTGATCTGCTTTGCTACATGCATTTAACTTTTCTGCTATTTCTTAGTCTCAAATGCCTCGCAGTGTTCAGGGATCATACACTGGATCAGTCTGTCCATTCTCTCCTTGTTCTTTGTGGAGGTAATTTTTTATTTTTAAATCATTTTATATAATGTGAGCCCACTACTCTGAATAAAGCTTTAAATACTGAGTTTGGAATAGTTACGCATCAGCAAATTACGTTTATCATGTAGATAAAGTTAATACAAGGCACTTACTAATGTATTGTGATTGTCCATATTGCCTCCTTTGCTGGCTTCATTCATTTTTCCATCACATTATACACTGCTTTTCTCATGAATGGCATTGGGGGACTCAGCACCATGGGTATATGCCCAGCTACCACTAGGAGGCTGACACTAGAAAGAAAAGTGTTGGCTCCATCCCTCTGGGCTATACCTACTGCACATGCTGGAACTAACCAGCTAACCACAGTTTTTTTTTTTCTAGTGTCATAGGAGGCAGACATGACCTGCTCTTTTTCTTTGCAGGTCCTGCTGCTTTTTTTTCTTTTTCTTTCACAGGTTCAGCAGGCTGGGGCTCTAACGTGGACTTCCACCATAGTTGCACCCCCTGCGTGCACGTACTTTGTATTTAGCCAGTCGCCCAGTCCCCACAACTGCATCCATAGTGGATGCCGGCATTCCCAGTTTCGCCTGTTGAGTCTGCCGATGGGGCGACCCAGCTGCGCATGAAGACGTCTGAGGGTAAGTAGGGATAGATCCCTTCTTCCCCAATCCTCCCATGGAACTAGTGGGTCCCTTTTCTCCCAGTATAGAGGGGGGAGGTCCTTCTCCATAGTCAGGGCGCCCTGGTTCCCCTGCCCTTCGGTCACTTTTTTTCTTGGGGCAGACAGGTCCTTAGTGGCTCATTGGAGGTCACATTCTTGGTCACTGCACCTGCCCGTCTGCCCTCCTGGACCTCCGCCCGCCTGTCTGCCCTCCTGGACCTCCGCCCGCCTGTCTGCCCTCCTGGACCTCTGCCCGCCTTGCTCTCTCCCTTGGTCCCGGCTTCTGCGCGGCCTATGCCGCAGTGCTCCCTAGCCTGCCGCTCGGCTCCTGCCTTCTTCCAGCCCCCCTTTCCTTTATCCTCGGCAGTCGCTTACCCCCCCCCCCCCGGCTTCCGGCGCGATTCCCGTGTGCGCTCGCTAATCGAGGCCCTGGCTTTGGTTCCGGCCTACTCGGCCGTGATAGTCCCGCCCCTACCTGTTTCCCGGGCTTCTCGTAGTCACTCCTTTCTGGGGAGGACTGTGGGAGGAGCCTTCTCTCCATCCTCTCCATCCTCCAATCCTGTCCTGGCGCGGGCTTTCTGACTGAGGGGCGGGCCTTTTCTGCTAGAGCTCCGAGGACAGAGCAGTCTCCTCCATCTTGCTGCACCTCACGAGGTTCCACTTCTGAAGCTGATGCTTCTGCTTTCTTTTGGACACAGCACCTGGGGTCCGTTAGGACAGCTTCGGCTGGCTGTTTTTCTTTCTTACAGGCTCCATCCTCGCCCTCCTGTCCTCTGCCAGACAGGACCCAGTGCCCAACCCCCCTCCTGGGATTGCCACTTATTTTGCTTGCACTGGCTGCAACCAAAAGATGCCGTGCAGTCAATCTGATACCACCTGCGCACAGTGCCTTGCTCCCAGGCCCTCCCAAGCCGCCCTGGCCGCCACTGCTGTGTCGGTCCCCCCTGATTGGGCTGCATCCCTGTCCCAAGCCATAGGAAACCTTGCCAGTCTCTCCCAATCTATGGTGCAGTCGCTGGATCGCTTGCCGGCCCAAATCGCGTCTGCTGGATCGCTTGCCGGCCCAAATCGCGGCCGCCTCAAGCCCCAGTAGGGAAACTCCCACAGTCAGGGCCTCACTCTCGCTCTGACACCAGGTCCCGTAAGCGACCTCGTGTGCTCTCAGCTGGGTCCCGCTCATCCTCAGTTTCCTCGGTTCACTCCCTGGATAAGTCTGAGTCCGGTGAAGTCTCCTCTTCTGCCGCTCCTGGGGACACCTCTGACTCAGATTCCGGATCTGAGCAGAGCGCATCTATGTCTGCGGCCATGCAGGATCTCATAAAGGCAGTCAGGGACGCGCTCCAAGTGCAGGAGGGTCCCTCTTACACTGCCCAGGAATCTGTGTCAATCCGCCGTTCCAGGTGTCCCGCCTTGGTTTTTCCTAACCATGCAAACCTCAACGCACTTCTGGCTAATGAGTGGCGTCCCGATAGACGACTTAAACTCTCCAAGGTGTCTGACGCCCTTTTTCCTTTGCAGAGGAGTGAGATAACCTATGGTCTGAACCACCTCAGGTTGATCCCCAGGTGGCGCGCCTGGCCAAGGCGACCACCCTTCCTTTGGCAGATGCGGCTTCCTTGTTGGATCCCTCTGATAAGAGGATCGACTCTTTAGCCAAATCTGTTTTTGTTGCAGCAGGGTCCGCTGTCCATCCAACATTTGCCGCGTCTTGGGTGGCTAAGGCCTGCATTGTCTGGACCAAACAACTCACCTGGTGCTTGCCCGAGGACTTTGCTCAGGGCGAGCTTCCTGCCCTCGCCTCTCAAATTCTCCAAGCATCCTGGTACCTCTGTGATGCTTCCATGGAATCAGCACGCCGCTCTAGCAGAGCGGCTGCTAACTCCGTGGCCATCCGCCGCACGGTCTGGCTCCGTACCTGGGTGGCAGATGCAGCTTCCAAGAAGGCTCTCATTTCTCTCCCTTTTCTAGGTGGTAGACTCTTTGGGAAGCGCTTGTAAGAACGGGGGGTAAAAGTTCTCTTCTCCCCCAAAATCGACCTCGCCGCCGGCTTCCCGGGTCGGCTTCGCGATCACGGCAGTTTCGTTCCTTTCGGGACTCCTCCTCCCACTCAGACAAAAAGTCTCCTAGGCCAAGCCTTCCTGGCACGCTAGACCGAAGCCTTCTAAGCCACAGCCCGCAAAGATAACCTCTGGGTTCTGGAGGTCGTTTCCTCCGGTTACAAGATAGATGTGTAGAAATGGGACAGCACTCCAAGACTTGAAAAGGATAGATATCTTTATTCACCCATGTGAAAAAATAATAGCAACGTTTCAGCTCACAACTGAGCCTTTCTCAAGCAAAGAAACACAAGCTTGTGCCTATCTTACATAGTACTCTCAAAAATCAAGTGACCAGTGAACTTGCAGATCAAAAACATGTGACTACTTGTCATGTGAAAATAATTAACCTAATTAGGTCATGTGAACAATTACATATTCAAAGTATCCTACCATTGAATACACAGAGCTATGCCCATTAGTATTGCATCCAAACTCTTAACATTTGAATAGTGCATTTAACAAGGTGCATATGTGCATAAATACAGTGAATGAAAGCACAAAAAGGATAAATAATATATCGATAATTAAAATCATACACCACGGAGACTGAGGAAGAAAAAAAGCGTTTGACTATGTCCGACAAAATCGCGTGTCCATGTGAATACTGGCCAAGAAAAGCACTGTTAACTAATACTGCAAGTACCACATAATGTCAAAGACAGACCTCTGCCTCCAATATGCGCACGCAACTCAGCTCCACTACATCGCTAGCGACCTAGCTTCATGATGTTACTGTGTAAGAGCTAATGCACGCGCATAATGTGACATTACTTAAAGGTGTCGTCTCAGTTTAAAACAAGGCACTTATCATTGTGTCGACCTCACTGTCCGGGCCAATCGGAAAGGGATCCAACCTCCCGGGTGGATCAACCCCTCCAAAATTGTGGTCAGGTAAGGCTACTTTCACACTTGCGCTTGATCGGATCCGTTCTGAACGGATCCGATCATATTAATGCAGACGGAGGCTCCGTTCAGTACGGATCCGTCTGCATTAATAACTTTAAAAAAATTCGCAAGTGCGCAAGCAGCCTGCGCGGATCCGTTCAGACTTTCAATGTAAAGTCAATGGGGGACGGATCCGCTTGAAGATTGAGCCATATGGTGACATCTTCAAGCGGATCCGTTCCCATTGACTTACATTGTAAGTCTGAACGGATCCGCACGGCCAGGCGGACAGCTGAATGCTGCAAGCAGCGTTCAGCTGTCCGCCTGTCCGTGCGGAGGCGAGCGGAGCGGAGGCTGAACGCCGCCAGACTGATGCAGTCTGAGCGGATCCGCTCCATTCAGACTGCATCAGGGCTGGACGGAGGCGTTCGGGTCCGCTCGTGAGCCCCTTCAAACGGAGCTCACGAGCGGACCGACGAACGCTAGTGTGAAAGTAGCCTAAGGGGGACACCACACGTGAATGTGGTGTACCCCGAACCGTCTCACTGTTTCGGTCCATAGACAGTGTAATGGGGATCTCCCATATAAACCACTTAATAGCAGAGATTAATTTTGACACAGAGTGGATACAGTAACTGAGGAAAATCTATCCAGTTAATTTTATACACATAGAACATCGCGAGCTGTCACATATGTCCAAACTTCTATGTTCGCCATTTCTGCATGGTGTCTACAAAGCAAAGAGAAGAGAAAATTACTCGTATGCTTGTGAATCTTATCTAAATTCCACCTTCACTACAGGAATCGTAATCGAGAGCATCAGTCATGGAACGTCAGGCAAACAGTCATCTAAACACATCCAGGATTATATTCCACATTTAACCCTTTAGGTTTTAAGCTATCAAGAGTATAAATCCACCACATTTCTTTATTTTTCAATATTTTGAGTCGATTGCCCCCTCTCCTGGGGGGAGGTACATGGTCTACAATCCAGCATTTTAATTCACGTTCTGTATGTTTATGTTCAGAAAAATGCTTCGGCACCGGTAGATCACGCCGTTTTTGACGTATTGAGAATCTGTGATTATTCAGCCTGGTTTTTAAATCAGTTGAAGTTTCTCCCACATATATCATATTACATGGGCAGGTTAAGACATACCGTAGATTACAAAATTCGAATTGCACGTCAAATGAAAATTTATGGGGTAGGTTCTACCAGTGGCAGGATGTGTGAAGCTGCGTCCTTTGCCAATGTATTTGCAATTTACGCAGCTTAAACACGGGAAACTGCCCAATCCATATTTTGTCAATTTCATTTGACGTGCTCGCTGTTTGGAACCACAATCCGCTCTTACCAATTGATCCTTCAGACTGCTAGCTCTCCGGTATGACAACAGGGGAGGCAGTCTGAATTCTTGAATATCACTGAATGTATTTCCTAATATACTCCAATGCTTTTTAATGATCCTACTGATGGCCGCACTTTCTTCCGTGTGTGTGGAAATAAAGGGAATCCGACGTTGGAAATTTTCCGTATTTTTCCTCGCTAGAGTCACCATTCTATCAATCTCAGAAGCCTTCTGCTTATGTATATGCAGCAGCTTTGGCGGATAGCCCCTGTCCTCAAACTTCCTTGACATTTCTTCAAGGGCCTCCGTCAAATTGCTGTCCTCTGACGTTATCCTACGTACCCGCAAAAATTGCGAGTACGGTAGATGCCTAACCATATTTTTTGGATGATTGCTGTCATATCGTAGTATGGTATTTTTATCAGTAGGCTTAGTGTATAATTTAGTAAGGAATTTTTCCCCAGACCAAACGACCGTAGTGTCAAGGAACTGTACCTCCGTATGTGAAAAAATCAATGTAAATTGAAGATCACTATTTTTGCTGTTTAGAAACATATGAAAATCAATCAATTCATTTTCAGTGCCGGTCCAAATGAGGAAGACGTCATCGATATAACGCCACCACCGCAGCACATGTCTGAAGTGGTGTGAAACATAGATGACGTCTTCCTCAAATTTTCGCATAAAAATATTGGCGAACGTTGGGGCCACATTGGAGGCAGAGGTCTGTCTTTGACATTATGTGGTACTTGCAGTATTAGTTAACAGTGCTTTTCTTGGCCAGTATTCACATGGACACGCGATTTTGTCGGACATAGTCAAACGCTTTTTTTCTTCCTCAGTCTCCGTGGTGTATGATTTTAATTATCGATATATTATTTATCCTTTTTGTGCTTTCATTCACTGTATTTATGCACATATGCACCTTGTTAAATGCACTATTCAAATGTTAAGAGTTTGGATGCAATACTAATGGGCATAGCTCTGTGTATTCAATGGTAGGATACTTTGCATATGTAATTGTTCACATGACCTAATTAGGTTTAATTATTTTCACATGACAAGTAGTCACATGTTTTTGATCTGCAAGTTCACTGGTCACTTGATTTTTGAGAGTGCTATGTAAGATAGGCACAAGCTTGTGTTTCTTTGCTTGAGAAAGGCTCAGTTGTGAGCTGAAACGTTGCTATTATTTTTTCACATGGGTGAATAAAGATATCTATCCTTTTCAAGTCTTGGAGTGCTGTCCCATTTCTACATATATAATAAGGGTGAAGCTCATTCCCTTGAGCTGGTGCCGCCGAATTCCTTTTTTGGAGTCCCTCCGGTCGGTGATCGCCTCCCTGGAAGAGGGCAAATTCCTGTTGTCCATCGACATTCAGGACGCCTATCTCAATGTCCCCATCGCCCCTTCCCACCAGAGATTTCTTTGCTTTCCGGTGGGTTCTCTGCATTTTCAGTTCGTGGCCTTGCCCTTCGGTCTGGCTTCTGCCCTGAGGGTCTTCACCAAGCTATTGGCTCCCCTCATCGCTCTTCTGCGTACCAGGGGAGTTGCGGTGATTCCCTACTTGGATGACCTTCTGGTGAAAGCCCCCTCCCGTGCAGACAATCTGTCCAGCCTCCACATTACTCTTTTGGTTCTGTCCCAGCTCGGGTGGCTGGTGAATTTTCCCAAGTCCTCCTTGGTCCCCGGCCAGAGGATGACCTTCCTGGGCACGATCTTCGACACTCGCTTCGGGCGAGTCTTTCTTCTCCAGGTCAAGGTGGCGTCTCTCCTTTCCGGGGTGGCTCGCCTCTGCGACCCGTCCCCTCTTCCCATCAGGAAGTACATGCGAGTTCTGGGCCTCATGGTGGCCTCCTTCGGGGCAATCCCCTATGCCCAATTGCACACCATACTTCTCTAGAGGTCCCTACTCTCCAGGTGGGACAAGTCTCCATCAGGTCTCGATCGCCTGATCCGCCTTCCCCCGGAGGTCCTCTGGGACTTTCGTTGGTGGCTTCTACCTTGCACTGTCTCCCTCGGCAGGTCTTTCCTTCTGCCAGGTTGGCATGTGATCTCCACCGATGCCAGCCTGACGGGCTGGGGTGCTGTCTTCGGGACCCTCACTGCAGTGGTCAGCGGAAGAGTCTTCCCTGTCGATCAATGTCCTGGGACTGAGGGACATTTTCCTTGCTCTCTGCCACTGGACTCGCCTGCTAGACGGTCTCCTGATCCGGATCCAGTCAGACAATTCCATGGCCGTGGCTTACTTGAATCACCAGGGGGGCACCAGAAGCGGGACTGTCCTCAGGGAAGCCTTGCGAATCCTGCAGTGGGCGGAAGCTCACGTTCCCACTCTCTCCGCAGTCTACATCCCCAGGGTCGACAATTGGGCGGTGGACTTTCTCAGTCGCCATCGTCTCGACCCAGGCGAGTGGTCCCTCCATTCGGAGGTGTTTCTGCACCTGTGTTAACGGTGGGGAACCCCAGATGTGGACCTGTTCTCTTCTTGTCTGAACCACAAGATTCCGGCTTATGTCGCCAGGTCCGGGACCTTCAGGCTCTGGCGGTGGATGCTCTGGTTTTTCCTTGGTCTCAGTTCAGCCTCCTTTTTACCTCTTTCCTCCCTTTCTGCTTCTTCCCCAGGTACTCAAACGCCTCAAGGAGGCTCGGGTCCCGGCGATCCTGGTGGCTCCGGATTGGCCCGCAGATCGTGGTACGCAGACTGTGTTTCTGCTCACCAACGTCCCTTGGCAGCTTCCCCTGTGTCCCTACCTCCTTTCCCAAGGTCCGCTATTCCACCCGAATTAACCGCAACTGCATTTAACGGCGTGGCTGTTGAGACCGTGGTCTCTCTGAGTCTGTCATTCAGACTATGCTTCAATTTTTCTGGTGTGAATCTGGCCAGTTTCACCCTCTCTGCTTTTCTGTGCCTAGGACCCTGTCTTTTCTCCAGGCCGGTTTTGACAAGGGTCTTCGACTGGCCTCTCTTAAGGGTCAGATTTCGGCCCTGTCCGTTCTTTTCCAGAGGTTTCTGGCTTCCCGTCCTCAGGTGAAGACTTTTCTCCAGGGGGTCGCTCACTGTGTTCCCCCCTTTCGTCCCCCTGTGGAGCCACGGGACTTGAACCTTGACGCTCTTTAGTCTTCTCCTTTCGAGCCACTGAAGGATCTCTCTCTTTCCTTGATTCATTTAAGGTCGCCTTCCTTGTGGCGATTTACCTCCATCCGCAGGGTCTCTGAGCTTGCTGCGCTTTCTTGCAAGTCTCCCTACCTTGTGTTCCACCAGGACAAAGTGGTCCTTCATCCGGTTCCCTCGTCCTCATTCCAAATTAATGAGGAGATTGTCCTTCCTTCTTTCTGTCCTAATCCCGCTCATGCCAGGAAGAGATCCCTTTATCGCCTGGATGTCGTTCGGGCGCTGCGCCTATATCTTCGGTTAACGGAGTCTTTTAGGCGTTCCAACTCCCTCTTTGTTCCTGTTGGACCTCGTAAGGGTCTGCAAGCTTCCAAAGCCTCCTTAGGTGGGATAGCTGCCATCCCACCCCTTTGAAGCTCGGTATACCAGTTGGACAATACTTGCGGCTTAAACGTAACTGTTCGGAAAAAGGTGAATTTAAGCGTCAGGCGAACGACCTGAGAAGACGTTTTCAGGAACGGGGTTACCCCGATAGGGCACTTAAAAAGGCCTATCAAAGAGCATGTGCCGAGACGCGTACTACCCTTTTACACCCTACTAAAAACTCTAGCACAGTCCCTCAAAAGTTGATACGGGTTGTGGGGACCTTCGACTCAGCAGCTACAAGAATAAGGGAAATCTTAAGTCGGAACTGGGGCACTCTCCTTATGGACCCAGATTTAGCTGCAGTCCTGAGCCCCCAACCCTCTGTTACTTTCAGGAGAGGAACCAACCTAAGAGATAGGTTGGTCAATAGCCACTATAGCCCACCAGAGAAACAACGTACATGGCTAGATAGCCCGGTCGAGGGCTGTCATAAATGCGGACATTGTAGCTTCTGCTCCTATCTCACCCAGGGTAAATCTTACCACATACGTGATTTCATCAATTGCCGCACCACGGGTGTTATCTATCTTCTCACCTGTGAATGCGGCAAGAGGTATGTAGGTAAGACCAGTAGGGAACTGCGTAAGCGGATGGGGGAGCATATCGGAGATATCCGCAACGATAGAGATACGCCGGTGGCCAGACATGTCCACACTGACCACGGCGGACGCACCTCAGCCGTGACCTTTATGGGCATCGAACATGTCCAGAAACCTCTACGTGGGGGTGACTGGGACAAACGCATATTGCAACGTGAGTGCTGGTGGATTTTTAAACTTAAAACCACCAATCCCCATGGCCTCAACGATCAATTACAGTTTATGATGTTTTCTCTGATAAGCCCTCAGTCTTGTATCTGCCCTATGTTACAATATTCCCTCCATCAGTCTCTTCAAACGAGGTCTGGGAGAATGTAACGTTACTCATCCCACTTCCACTGGTGTCCCATTCTCGGTTACCATGGTTTTTCCCTGCCCCTTAATGTCCACTGTGTTGTCCTTATTGTAGGATCTGTGATCATGACCCTCCACACACATCCTATATTAAAGTGGTCTGTAGTAGCCGGACAGTGTATTTCTGCCTCGCTCCACCCACTTACCCTTTGAGCGAATCGCTGCATCTGCCCATCACGTGCCCACCCGATGTGTCCGCCCACGGTTCTCCAGTGTGTCCGCCCACATAAGGCACTGAATGGGTCAGCCTCAGCGCTCAAACAATCAATGACGCGCACTCACGTGACGCGCGACGCAACATGTGATACCTCGTCATCACAATGCGACCACGTCCTGTGCGCGCATGCGCGGATTAAATCTCCGCCCCCCTTCACTTCAAAAAAGCATCAGCGCCTCACATAGCGCTGCCAGACGCCACAGACCCGACCTCACACTAACTGTTTGATGCGGGCCCAGCCGGATGTTTGCCATACGCACCCCAGGCTGCATGTAAGTAACTACACTCTCTGCTATTTGTATACTTAGATGCATATTAGTGTTTTGCCTGCCGGTCCTTACCTGTGTTAGGGGATCGGCATGCTTCTTCATCATTAGAGATGTGTCTAGCGGGCGCTCCCTTGTCTGTGTTTGTGTGTTACAGGTATACCTGGACCCCTTTTTGCCACACGCATTTTGGGTATATAGTTACCTCACCGCACATCAACTAGTGGTTAGAGCAAGTCTGCGCTTTTTTCACCGCAACTGCCTATCATTATCCTCATACTAGATGCAGTTGAGACTAACCCTAGTGTTAATACACCATGTACCACGAGTGGTTTAACTCAGTTTGCCCTTTCTATCACGCCCAGCAATAACCTTGCCACCGTGCTACCAAGGACAACTACCACTTGTACTAAACCCCCGTCCCCTGATGATTCGAGGGGTTTATTATAATTACCTTACAGTATGTTCCACCGAAGAAACGCGTAGGGACAGGTGAACATACCCTACTCTTGGTACCCACGTTTCTCATTTTTCACTTCACTAGGTGTCCTCCTCATCACCCCGGCAGGGTCTTACAGGGACCTTAGACCAGGGCGAGGTTCCGGACGGGACCACCCCTTGCGGGGCACGGATCCCGTGTTAGGTTATCAGGGTCATATTAGGCCAAGTAGGGTGCAACAGGGATAGATCTACTCCCTGCAGTACTCCACAAACACATGACCCTGTCCAAGACAACCCTATCCCAAAGGACACCACTTAAGGCGCTGAGAAAGGACCATCATTTCCGGTGACCTCCTGAACTTGCCGAATAAACGCGCCTATCAACTTGGTTCCGGTAAGATCCACCCACTGTCTTCTTACCATTATTAGGCATTGTCCTGGTGTCCCTATCCCGGAACTCAGGACAATTTGTTTATTCTCACCACCAAGTGTGATTCCCCTTGACCCTTGGGGCTCACTCTACGTTAATAAGGGTCAGCCCGAGGGGCCTCATCTGCCGCAATCCGCCTATTCGGCGGCTCACGTGTTAGTGGGGTCCCACGCGTGTCTGTCTGTTTGTAAGGGGTTTCATGTGTTTTTTAGTTGTACCATTAAAACTTGAATATTTTAAAATGTTACTGCCCCTTTAATTTTCAAATAATACGTTTTTCAGCAGTATCCAGGTGAGAGGTGCGGAAGCACCATTCTCCCTTGAAGGGACAACCCTTCCCCCCTTTTTGCATTTTTAAGCTTCCAAAGCCACCGTCTCCTGTTGGATTCGGTCAGCTGTCAAGGAGGCCTATGTTGCAAAGGGTCGGGTTCCCCCCTTTCGGTTGACCGCTCACTCCACTAGGGCGGTTCGGCATCAGGCTTCTGCTTCCCAGGTCTGCAAGGCTGCCACCTGGGCTTCGCTTCATACCTTTTTGAGGTTCTATCAGATCCATTCCTTGGCCTCTGCCAATGCCAGCTTGGGTCGCAAGGTTCTGCAAGCAGCTGTGTGTTAGTTGACTTGCATGGCTGTTTCTTCCCTCCCTCGTGGACTGCTTTTGGACGTCCCATGGTTCTGTGTCCCCCAATGCCATTAACGAGAAAAATTGATTTTTGTACTCACTGTAAAATTCCTTTCTCGTAGGATGCATTAGGGGACACAGATCCCGCCCTCTTTGGTTATTTCGAGACTTCCATGTTTTTCCCGGGGGGTTTTTGTTCTCGTCCTATCTCTGGTTTAGGACATATTGGCTTCTTACTTTTGTTCGGTTGTTGCTCCTACTGCTTTTTTGACCAACTGGTTAGCTCCAGCATCTGCAGTAGATATAGCCCAGATGGGTGGAGCCAACACTTTTCTTTCTAGTGTCAGCCGGGCATATACCCAGCCGGTGCTGTGTCTCCCAATGTATCCTATGAGAAAAGGATTTTACGGTGAGTACAAAAATCCATTTGTTTCCATGGGTACGACCAGCCTGCAATCCAGCAGCGGTGCCCGTGCTTGCACACTATAGGAAAAAGCGCCGGCCTATGCACTCTCTCACTGTCCCAGCCACCAAATAGCACTCTTCCTATAGCGTGCAAGCATGACCACCGCTGCTGGATTGCAATATGGACAAGTGGCTTGTGATAACTTTCTCTACATAATAAATGCTATTTCCTGAAGTGAGACAACCCCTTTTAATGTTGATCAGTGAAGTGCAGGTTAGAAACACAACCGGCATTCATGTCCTGCACATGTAATTTGCTTTTAGGCATTGTTGATATATTTAATTGACATCACTGTTTTTTTTAAGATCTAATACATTAAAAGACATGTAATGCAAAATTATCTCTTTTTTTTTTTATTAGACTGTAGTAAGGATCATTGTTCTGGGCATCTGGGATTATATTGAGAACAAAGTTGAGGTGAGTTTTTTTTCCTCTTATTTCCTCTTGCTTATATTTCTGTCAGGCAGGCTTCATAATGTTACCATAAATAGTGCCTTGAGGGGCTCCTTGGCTGTCTCTTGGCCTTTTCTCTTGACTATATCCTCATCCCTGGTTCCAAAGAATGTAGAACCAATAACTTTCTGGGTTTTGTTGCACCGTTTCAGTTTCCACTTCATTTGTGTATCTGACAGGTATTAGACGGAGCTGTCATTATTCTCTCACTTGCTCCCATGGTGGCGTCTACAGTAGCCAATGGGCCTAGTAGTCCATGGGATGCCATCAGCCTCTTTATTTCTTTGAGGATATGGAGGTTAAAGAGAATTATTGATGGTAAGTGATATTTTATGTGTTTACAGATTATTAGATTACTTTTTACTGCTTATTGTTCCTACATTATTTTCTGTCTTTATTCACGCGACAGTAGTCTTAGCTTGTTATTTCTTCATCCTAATATTGTATTTTTATTTTCCTTTTATGGTGTTCTTGATTAAGCACCCTGTTGGACTGTTTGGGGGATAAACCTATGTTCACCCTCTGTTAGGACACTGTGTACAGGGAAGATGTATATGAGCTGTGTGATATGCAGCTCTGACGTTTACTGAGCCCCACCCACTTTTCACTGACAGATGTCGTAAAAGATGGCACCAGGGCTTCATAAATATGAACACAGCAAGTATTTGGAGAACATTTCATATAAAAAAAAAAAAATTCAGTTTCTTACTAGATTAAATGGGCTGTCCCATAAAGACAGCTTATCCCTTATTCTGTCCGTCAGGGCTCCAACTGTTGGGTTCCCCACCCATCATAAGAACGGGGGGGGGGGTCATGCTCCCTGTTTGAATGGAGCAGCAGGTGTTTCCGCAGCTCCATCCAACTCTATGGAACTGTCACAAAAAGCTGAGCACAAGCGTTCGGCTCTCTTGGCCACTGCTCTATTTAAACAGGGGAAAACGGACCCCCGTTCTTCACTGGAGAATTACTTTAATTTGTTATAGATCACACATGGTCAGTAAATGCAGATTTCTTTCTCTCCTATGACAGCACCCCTGGAGAGACCGCCTCCACCTCCTCAGGACAGGAACCAGAACCACCTTTTTAAAGATGGGTCATCACCTCTACCTCCAGTCCTGTTTCCTGTCCTAAGGGGCAGGAGGGAATCGGATCCACTGGAAGAGTGTTCCAGTAGGAAAATTTGTAATTACAGATTTCCGGTCAGATCCCGCAAAACACTCTGCCATCGTTTCAGAGTTTTTTTTCCCTAATAGAGAAAAAAGTGCTAGTAAGTGTCCCAGAGCAGGAGTTGAAAGAGGGGTTTTAATCGACTCTTTTTCTGGTCAAAAAAACAAATGGCTCGTTTCGGACCATAATAAACTTGAAGTGTTTGAACCACTTTTTGCAGTACCAGAGATTTCGTATGGAGTCCATCAAATCGGTAGTGAACAATCTTTACCTGGACTGCTTCATGGCCACAGTAGACCTGAGAGATGGATACTATCATGTCCCCATTCATCCTAGCCACCAGAGGTTTCTGAGGGTAGTGGTCCAGTTAGAGAAGAAAATTCAGCATCTTCAGTACCGAGCATTGCCCATCGGGCTTTCTCAGGCTCCGAGGGTCTTAACAAAGATTATTTCAGAATGATGGCCCACATCAGGGAGCAGGACATCATCATTATACCATACCTGGACGATTTTCTACTGGTGGCCTGGTCAGATCAGATTCTCCTGGGTCAGATTGCCTGGTTGAGGGAGGTTCTAGAGAGGCTGGGATGGGAGATAAACCTAGAAAAAGCCAGTCTATTCCCAAGCCAGAGATGGAGTTTTCTGGGAATGATTCTGGACGTGAAGTGCCTACTACCCCTGCAGAAAGCCTTACTGATCAGGTCAAGAGCTCAGCTTCTTCATTCGTCTCCTTCACTCACCATAAGAGAGGCCATGTCGGTGCTGGGTCTCATGACATCCGCTATTCCAGGAGTGGAATGGGCCCAGTACCATTCAAGGTCTCTTCAGCTACAGATCCTGCAGCACTGGGACGGGAGTCTCCCCTCTCTGGACATGGATATGTCGCTGTCCTCCCAGACCCTAGATTCCTTGGGCTGGTGGATGTATTTAAAGAGCTTGGAGGCGGTTCTCCCCTTAACCATGGATACGAGCCCCTCCGGTTGGGGAGCCCATGTGGAGTCCCTGCTGTTGCAAGGCAATTGGGACAGCAGATCTCTTTCCCAGTCGCACAATTTTAGGGAGTTGGATGCGATCAGGATAGCCTTGATACAGAGTCTTTCGGTCATCAAGGGCAGAAACATAAGTTTATTCGGACAACAAGACAGTGGTGGCCTATATTAACCGACAGGGAGGGACAAGAGCTCAGGGCCTAATGTCTCTCACTCATCAGATTTTCAACCTAGCAGAAGCTTCTCTATTATCTCTTTCTGCAGTTCATCTAAAAGGTTCAGACAATGTGAAAGCAGACTACCTCAGTCGTCATCAGCTATACCAGGGAGAGTGGTCCCTAGATCAGAGGATTTTTAACCAAGTAGCAGCTTTGTGGGGTACTCCAGACATAGATGTCTTTGCCACCAGGTCAAACAGAAATGTAGAGGTCTTCTTTTCTCTTTCTCCAAAGAAACATCCGAGAGCGGTGGTTGCTGTGGCCAGTCTTGGAAGCAGGGTCTTCTGTATGCCTTTCCCCCACTAAAGCTGCTTCCAAGGGTCCTCAAGAAGATCAGACAGTAGGAGGCCACGGTAATAGTGATAGCTCCCTTTTGGCTGAGAAGGGTGTTTTCCTGGCTCCGCAAAATGTCAATAGCAACACCTTGGGTACTTCCAGATTCCCAGGAGCTTCTATCTCAGGATCCAGTTTTTCACCCAGAGGTGAGAAATCTGCACATGACTGCCTGGTTATTGAAAGGGATATTTTTTTTAAAAAAAGGGGTCTCTCTGAGAAAGTAGTAGACACTGTGTTGGCCAATCGGAAAAGGGTCACTTCCGAGATCTACCATTAGGATGTGGAGGACCTTTTTCAGATTCGCCAAAAAACCTGTGGATGTACTAGAAACGCCCGACATCCTGCTCGTGTTAGATTTCCTACAAGAGGGGTGGAAGAAAGAACTTTGAAGGTCGAGATTTCAGCCTTAAGGACCTTGTTTGAGATTTAAGTCAGCAGATCACCCCTGGATTAAAAGATTTGTAACAAAAGTGTCTAAATTATCTCCGTTATGTAAAAATAGAGTTCCCCCCAGGGATTTAAACTTGGTCCTCTCTGCTCTCACTTCTGACCCTTTCAAGCCTATCGATAAAATCTCCCCGAAGTTGCTCACCCTTAAGCTTGCCTTCCTTCTGGCCATTACCTCAGCTAGAGGGGTCAGTGAGATTGCTGCCCTCTCGGTTGACCCTCCCTATTCGGTGATCCTGGAGGATCGGGTAGTGATTTTGCCTGATCCTTCTTTTTTACCAAAAGTCTCTTCACGTTTTCATCGTTCTCAGGAGATTGTTTTACCTTCCTTCTGTGCTTCCCCAAAGAATAAGAAGGAGTCTGAATTCCACTGTTTGAATGTTAGGAGGTGTATCTTGCAATTTCTTCAGGTCACTCAGCCTTGGAGATCGTTCTCACGTCTCTTAATTTTGTTTTAGGGAGCAAGAAAAGGATCGTCGGCCTCCTCTCAGACTATTGCTAGGTGGATTAGACAGGCCATTTCCTTAGCCTACTCTTCTAAGGGAGTTATTCTGCCCTCGGGGGTTGGGGCTCATTCTACTAGATCAGTCTTCACTCATGGGCAGAGAGAGCTTCAGCCTCTATAGAGCAGACCTGTAAGGCAGCTACCTGGAGCTCTCCGCATACATTTTTTAGGCACTCTAGACTACAGTTACCTTCTAATGAAGGTCTTTCATTTGGTCTTAAAGTACTTCAGGCTGTGGTCCCACCCTAGAATTATTATTTTTGCCTATTCTCCAGGGGTGCTGTCATAGGTGAGAGAATGATTGGATTACACTTACCGGTAATCGGTTTTCTTTGAGCCTATGACAGAACCCGGTTAATTCCCGACCAGAGGTCGCTCTACATTTTTTCTGGAAGAGTAAAGATACTCCTCTTACCATTTTTGAGGAGTATTTTTAGCCGATGAGGAGTACGAAAGTTACAGTAATTCAAATAGTTAATACGAAGGCCTACATAATATTAAGGGCTTTCTATTTATGCAGGCAAACCATTACTAGTACCCTAGAACTGTCTTCCATGCATAAATAGCAAATTTAAACAATTTTTAATTTAGCTGAGGTCACTGTTGCTCTGAGGGAGTTGGTACCACTGAGGTCACTGTTGCTCTGAGGGGGTCGGTACCACTCGGGTCACTGTTGCTCTGAGGGGGTCGGTACCACTCGGGTCACTGTTGCTCTGAGGGGGTCGGTACCACTCGGGTCACTGTTGCTCTGAGGGGGTCGGTACCACTCGGGTCACTGTTGCTCTGAGGGGGTCGGTACCACTCGGGTCACTGTTGCTCTGAGGGGGTCGGTACCACTCGGGTCACTGTTGCTCTGAGGGGGTCGGTACCACTCGGGTCACTGTTGCTCTGAGGGGGTCGGTACCACTCGGGTCACTGTTGCTCTGAGGGGGTCGGTACCACTCGGGTCACTGTTGCTCTGAGGGGGTCGGTACCACTCGGGTCACTGTTGCTCTGAGGGGGTCGGTACCACTCGGGTCACTGTTGCTCTGAGGGGGTCGGTACCACTCGGGTCACTGTTGCTCTGAGGGGGTCGGTACCACTCGGGTCACTGTTGCTCTGAGGGGGTCGGTACCACTCGGGTCACTGTTGCTCTGAGGGGGTCGGTACCACTCGGGTCACTGTTGCTCTGAGGGGGTCGGTACCACTCGGGTCACTGTTGCTGTGATTTTATGAGGTTTAATGGGTTTATCCTAAGATCGCTATTTATCACCTGGCGTTAAAGAGGACCCCTCACCTCTCCTGACTTGTCTGTTTTGGTAACTACTTGCACCCCCCTATGTAATAACAATCCTGGAGGATCTATTCTTCTGACTTTATGTTGCACAATTCCTCTGTTATTCCTGTTATTAGTTATGAATGACTTGCTGGCAGTTTGCAGTGAAGGTCCAGATGGGGGTGTCCCTGTGCAGCCTGACATTATTAAATTAGTGCTGTCAACTGGTAACATCCAGCTGGACCTTTCTTGCAGACTACTAGCAATTCGTTCATAAGTGCTAGTAGGAATAATAGAGGAATGGTACAATATAGAGTCACAAGAATTGACTCACCAAAATTGTTATTGCATGGGAAATGCAAGTCGTTACTAAAACAGATATGTCACCTTCAAGTACATGATCGCTGGGGGTCCCACCTTGGTTACCATGTTCTAGTGTCTCTGGGTCAAGTATGGATAAGTAAATAGTGTTGATCTTGGGACAATCCCTTAAATTTTTGCTGCTGTTTCTGTGCCGCTGGTCACTGTGGTATGCCATCCATCATGTGGCCATTGCTGCCCACCAAAGTTAAGTCCTTGTAGATGAGCTCTCAGGTGGGTATGTCGGTGCCACCGGGGCTGTTGGTAGACTCTGAAGAGACCTGAGGCACTGGCGGAGCAGGACACAGGCACAATGGATGGTGGTGCATGCTGGTGCCAAGGACACAAGCGAAAGACCCGGGCACATACCTCGCACCGCCACAGTCACATGTTATGGATCTGGATGATGTCATCATGCAGTGATAACCACTGATCTAGGGTGCAGCAACCTTTGGCACTCCAGCACTGCTGTGAAACTACAACTCCCAGCATGCACACTTGCTCAGCTGTTCTTGTAACTCCCAAAGAAGTAAAAGGAGGAAACTGGGAGTTGTAGTTTCAGAAAAGCTGGAGTGCCAGAGGTTGCTGATCCCTGATCTAGAGGCTGTCATTTTGTGTTATGCTTGATCTCGCTATAAAGGGGAGTTTGTCTTCCATGACCCTGTTGCCATGATCTCATGCCACAAAATTGCCACCACCACTGTGGTTATTGGATTATACAGTCTTACAGCGAATACTTCATGCGCTTGGCAGAGGGACTGTCTGTCCTGGAGGCTATAAATGGCCACATGCAGTCCTTGTAGCACCATGTGCCGCCGCATTACAGAAGAAATCCTTATAGCACACAATATGTCTAGTTCAGCGTCTGATGGAACATGCTGCAATGAATCCTTGATGGGTTCATAAGAAAGTTGACAGGTGACGGGTCTGTTGTTATGGAGGTCTCCTGTTGGCGTGTCTAGCGCTGGGACCACCGCTGACTTCTATAGGCAGGAGTCTGAAGCGCTCAGCCACTTTTCCTCACTGCTGAGCGCCGTAGTGAAGACTGTCCCCCTAGACCTTCTATTGAGGCCGTCTTCACTACCGCACTCAGCGGGAGGAGAGACAGCGCTCGGCTGAGCGCTTCAGACTCCTCATTATAGGGGGAAAACAAGGCTCTCTGATCCCCACTAAATTTCACAGATCCCCACTTACACAGATCGTGTGGCTCCTTTCTCACTTCAGAGAGGTGTGCCATAAGCTCCGGCAGCCCACTCAAACTGACCAATAACAAACCTCCTCACTGTAAGGAGCCTTGTTATTGGTTATTTCAGTCAGCAGCAGCATCGCTGCGCTGCCTGTGCCGCTCACTGCGCTGCTGAATGGCAGAGAAAAGTCTAAGGCGTATCGGTACGCCTTAGACTTTTTCCAGGGAGTAAAATGGCCTGAACAGTTGTCTATGACGCTTGTACAGGCGTTATTGCGACCTCTGTTGCCGACCCTAGATAGTTTCTGTAGAGGGGTATAGATATGTACATAGATATATATATATATATATATAAAAAAAAAAAAAAGATATTAAGGTGTGTGGTTAAGATGTTTTGTTCTTGAAGAAAGGACTGGAGATAGAGGGGATGATCCCTCCTTTTAAAAAGGCGATTCTGATTCCTGTTTTCTGTCCTGAGGAGGTGGAGGCGGTCTCTCCAGGGGTGCTGTCATAGGCTCAAATAAAACCGATTACCGATAAGTGTAATCCAATCATTCCTTATACACAAACTGTGCCGCTCCTTTTCTTGCAGCTTATGTCCTACCCTTGAAAGTGGATATGGAGATTATGGTACAGCAGTATGAGAAAACCAAGCTAATCCAGGAGGAGCAGTTGGAAAGACTGACACAGATGTGCCAAGAGCAAGCGGTTAGTTGTGTTTTTTTTTTCTTTTTTTCAAATAAATCTCCAACACCATGTGAAGTGGAGCGCACATATATAGCACAGTGTTTAATATTTCACTATATGTTCTACTGTAATTCTTGCATTTGTGTTGGGATGGGAATACAACATCATGCTGTTAGCAGTGTAGGTTCCTGGTGTTCCCTCATCTAGCTTGCTTAGCATTGTCCTTATGTTCTAGTACATAATCTGTAAGAAGACCTGTGACTATGATGCTTTTTGCTTTTCTAACACTAGGTGGCCTCATTTTGCTGGTTATATTCATGCAGCCAATGCTTTTATCAGTCCTAGGCCTCATGCACATGACCGTATCAGTTTTTGCTGTCTGCATATCACGGATCTACAAAACATGCATACTGGCCGTGTGCGTTCCACATTTTGCAGATCCGCACGTCCTCCCCTCTGTTAGGAATGCTTATTCTTGTCTGCAAATAGACAAGAATAGGAAATTTTCGACTTTTTTTTTCGCGGGTCCTCGGAACAGACATACAGATGTGAACAGCAGTCGGTGAAATGAATGGGTCCGCATCCGATCCGCTAAAAATGTGGATCTGATGCAGACCGAAACTACGGTCTTGTGAATGAGGCCTAATTGTCTTCAAGTCTACTTCCACTTTATCACGTGTTACAGGGGCCCATGTGACACAAAGGATGCCAACCTCACAAATTTCCTGTATCTGCCTTTACTTCCATGACAATCCTAAAATATATATTTTTATTTTGTTCATATACCATTCCTGTTATCTTCTTATTCCTAGTTTGAAATTCGTCAGCTTAGAGCTCACCTTGCACAGCAAGATTTGGACCTTGTTGCCGAGAGGGAACGAGCCTTTAAACTACCGCATGATCTACAGAACAAAAACGACCGGTTCAAAGTAGTGTCGGGCAGAGATTCTGATGAGGAAGCAACAGAAAATATTACAGAGCTTTCACATGGTGAGTGCACAGTATACAGATTCCTTGTAGTAACCACAATTATTACATTCATATAAAGTATCAGCCAGCAAATGCCGTGATCCTGTCGACGTCACTTGTAAAGATAGAGGACCAGAGCAGAATTATAGTTTTTTTTTTTTTTTGTGTTCACATAAACCTATCATATCTCAGAAAACCTCTTCACTAGCATGTTCATTGTAGTGCAACCTGGTTTATTAATATTAAGATTTGTTGCTGGTTTTGATATCATTTCTTAAGTTGTTCAGTCACTTTCACAATGTTAGGTTTAGGCCCCTGACTGATTAAGCATTCAATATTTGTGTGTAGAAGGGACAATCGGGGTGAGTTGCATTTAGCTATGGAACAGCTATCCTCGATATTGAGTCTGTATGATTGATGATCCCTGAGGAGAGATGTTAATTCTGAGCCTGCTACATTTTAATGGTCCCTCATGGTCTAAATATAAAATATATATTAGTATGAACTAATGGATTGTTCCACATGGTGCTCAAAATCTGTGTAAAACCAAACAATGTATATAAACCAGAGCATTATTGCATGTCCCACTAATATGAACAAAATCAAGCCGTAGTATGTCCGCAAATGTAAATGGAAACAGCATTTTCCCATAGGTCAGTAAATCCTAGTTTACACTATTGAAAAATCGCCTCGAAATGACCCCTGAAATTCCCCTCCTACACACCAGTGCTCTAAATGGTGAAGACTGAAGGTGGAAAAAAATTTAGTACCATATTTGATGTCCTATCTATTACATAATCCATGTGTGAACACATATAACTCATCAGAATTAACAGAACTGCTGTGCAGGGAAATGCACAGTGGTGCAGCGCTAAGGCCTCATTCATGCACACGACCGCATCCGATCCGCTTTTTTTTCAGATTGGATGCAGACCTACTCATTTTAATGGGGCCACAAAAAATGTGGACAGCACACCGTGTGAATAGGAATTTTTATAATGGGGTGGCGGAAATTGCTGGATGCACGCATCCCGGATCTGCGGTTTGCAGACTGCAAAATACATACGGTCGTGTGCGTGATCATCTAAACCAGAGTTGCTGATTCTTTATTCTCAAGATTGTAGGGGGTCAAGATTGTCAGGCACCCACTGAATACAAAGTCAGCTGGCGCCTTGAGGAGGCGCCAGCTGACATGGAACCGGCATTGGCCAATTCAGATTTATTGGTCTACCGTATATAAAGACTGCAGTGGTTGATTTTGGTGAGTGCTGTGAATTTCTTCACGTCCAAGTGGGGATTTTGTAACCAGAAAATAGAACATATTAAAATAATAGGGTGTGAATTACTCATAATGTCTTAAGGCCCCTTTACACAAGTAGATAATAGTTTGAAAAATTGTGAAATTGAGCGAAAGTTATCAATCATCGAATAGTGTAAAACAATCAAACGACAAGCGATCATCATTTAGTTTGTCAATCTTCTGATCACTGATATAGATGCTTAAATTATCTTTTTGTCATCCAGAATTTCTGAAGTGTAAGGTATCCCTTACAGCACAGACTGTTCCACAGTGGCTCAAAATGCAACTGTTTGCCTGACTAACAACCTATTACACAATTGCACTAACAAATCTAGGGGCATGAACTTGTATAATATTTCTTTATTGCAGTGTATTTAAAGTGTCAGTTCTACACTGAAAGGCAGATTATTAGTCCCTGGCTCTGGCTACCATGACAACCCCTCGGTAATCCATGAACGTGTCACTTGGGGGCATCTAAGGGGTTAAATGGTGAGGATCTCTGCAATTAGAGCAGGGCAGCGGCTGTACAGGTCCTTCTAAAAAAATTATCATATTGTGATAAAGTTCATTATTTTCTGTAATGTACTGATAAACATTAGACTTTCATATATTTTAGATTCATTACACACCAACTGAAGTAGTTCAAGCCTTTTATTGTTTTAATATTGATGATTTTGGCATACAGCTCATGAAAACCCCAAATTCCTATCTCTAAAAATTAGCATATCATGAAAAGGTTCTCTAAACGAGCTATTAACCTAATCATCTGAATCAACTAATTAACTCTAAACACCTGCAAAAGATTCCTGAGGCTTTTAAAAACTCCCAGCCTGGTTCATTACTCCAAACCGCAATCATGGGTAAGACTGCCGACTGGACTGCTGTCCAGAAGGCCATCATTGACACCCTCAAGCAAGAGGGTAAGACACAGAAAGACATTTCTAAACGAATAGGCTGTTCCCAGAGTGCTGTATCAAGGCACCTCAGTGGGAAGTCTGTGGGAAGGAAAAAGTGTGGCAGAAAACGCTGCACAACGAGAAGAGGTGACCGGACCCTGAGGAAGATTGTGGAGAAGGACCGATTCCAGACCTTGGGGGACCTGCGGAAGCAGTGGACTGAGTCTGGAGTAGAAACATCCAGAGCCACCGTGTACAGGCGTGTGCAGGAAATGGGCTACAGGTGCCGCATTCCCCAGGTCAAGCCACTTTTGAACCAGAAACAGCGGCAGAAGCGCCTGACCTGGACTACAAAGAAGCAGCACTGGACTGTTGCTCAGTGGTCCAAAGTACTTTTTTCGAATGAAAGCAAATTTTGCATGTCATTCGGAAATCAAGGTGCCAGAGTCTGGAGGAAGACTGGGGAGAGGGAAATGCCAAAATGCCTGAAGTCCAGTGTCAAGTACCCACAGTCAGTGATGGTCTGGGGTGCCATGTCAGCTGCTGGTGTTGGTCCACTGTGTTTTATCAAGGGGAGGGTCAATGCAGCTAGCTATCAGGAGATTTTGGAGCACTTCATGCTTCCATCTGCTGAAAAGCTTTATGGAGATGAAGATTTCATTTTTCAGCACGATCTGGCACCTGCTCACAGTGCCAAAACCACTGGTAAATGGTTTACTGACCATGGTATTACTGTGCTCAATTGGCCTGCCAACTCTCCTGACCTGAACCCCATAGAGAATCTGTAGGATATTGGGAAGATAAAGTTGAGAGACGCAAGACCCAACACTCTGGATGAGCTTAAGGCCGCTATCGAAGCATCCTGGGCCTCCATAACACCTCAGCAGTGCCACAGGCTGATTGCCTCCATGCCACGCCGCATTGAAGCAGTCATTTCTGCAAAAGGATTCCCGATCAAGTATTGAGTGCATAACTGAACATAATTATTTGAAGGTTGACTTTTTTTGTATTAAAAACACTTTTCTTTTATTGGTCGGATGAAATATGCTATTTTTTTTAGATAGGAATTTTGGGTTTTCATGCGCTGTATGCCAAAATCATCAATATTAAAACAATAAAAGGCTTGAACTACTTCAGTTGTGTGTAATGAATCTAAAATATATGAAAGTCTAATGTTTATCAGTACATTACCGAAAATAATGAACTTTATCACAATATGCAAATTTTTTGAGAAGGACCTGTATATTGCAGCTGTTGCCCCACTCCTCATTGTGTGGGCACAATTCCTGTAGCCATGCAATCAGCAGCACAAGCATGCTCATCCTAATGCAGCTACAGCCTCAGTACAAGCATAATTGTCCTCGATCCTCAGCCAGTTAAAGGAGTTTTCTTACTTTTTCTTAACTGATGACCTATCCTCAGGATAGGTGATCATTATCTAACTGGTAGAAGTCTGACACCCTGTACCCCCGCCAATCATCTGTTTGAGGAAGATTCAGTTTACCAAGCACAGTACATTGTATAGCGGCTGTGCCCAGTATCTTGCTCAGCCCCATTCACCTGAATGGGACAGAGCTGCACCTAGGCCATGTGACTGATGAACGTGACATCACTGGCCTAGGGAAAGCTGCGAGACGGGCACATCACTCCTGTGAGTGCCTTGGCATTCCCAAACCGCTGATTGGTGGGGGTTCCGTTTGTCGGAACCCCACCGATCAGATAGTGATGATCTAACCAGAGGATAAAGTAAAAAAAAAAAAAAAGTCGGAAAACTCCTTTTTGGGGCTAGAAGCCATTTTTTCCCCTTTCTCCACGACAGCACCACAGAGAAGATCAGCCCCAGGGACAGGAAACCTGCAGAATAAAAAGGTGGAGCCTCTCTCCCACCTCAATTGTTTCCTGCAGTTTGTTTTACAGGTCACTACCGCTAGCCTGGCCTATAGGTTGGGCTGGCAGGACCCTAGGAGCCGGTGGTTGTCCGGGGCTTCCACCCGGCTCTTGCGGCAGGTGCATGTGCTCCTCCACGGGAGTGGGGCCAAGCGTGTCGGAGTTGAAGTGGAAGCAGCCCCAAGGGGGGTGTTGCGTCACACCGCATGCGGCCCAGATTCATGAGAAGAACATGACTTCAAGGTGGGGTTTCCTGTCCTCCGGACAGAGAAGCCTGGAGCATGCAGCCTCTGAGGCTGTGAATTAAGGAACATAGGTTTTACAGCGAATATTTGTGTTATGATTGGTATGAATTTGGTTGACTGCCTCATGGCCTTCAGGGCCTGGTTGAACGGCCTCATGGCCTTCAGGGCCTGGTTGAACGGCCTCATGGCCTTCAGGGCCTGGTTGAACGGCCTCATGGCCTTCAGGGCCTGGTTGAACGGCCTCATGGCCTTCAGGGCCTGGTTGAACGGCCTCATGGCCTTCAGGGCCTGGTTGAACGGCCTCATGGCCTTCAGGGCCTGGTTGAACGGCCTCATGGCCTTCAGGGCCTGGTTGAACGGCCTCATGGCCTTCAGGGCCTGGTTGAACGGCCTCATGGCCTTCAGGGCCTGGTTGAACGGCCTCATGGCCTTCAGGGCCTTCCTGGCTGAATACTGATGCCTGAACGCCTTTCCATCTATTCCTGCTTGTTGAAAGCCTGGTCAGCTGAATGCCTGTAGTGTCTATGCGTAGTCGGCTGAGCGCCTGTAGCGTCGGTGCATAGTCGGCTGAGCGCCTGTAGCGTCGGTGCATAGTCGGCTGAGCGCCTGTAGCGTCGGTGCCTGGTCGGCTGAGCGCCTGTAGCGTCGGTGCCTGGTCGGCTGAGCGCCTGTAGCGTCGGTGCCTTCCTGGGCTGACTGCCTTTTAGTATATGCCTGGATGGCCTCATGTGTCTATGGAGCTGATTGCTTCTGTGTTATGCTTGCTGGGATGACTGCTCCTGCAGCCTCGCATTATAGCGGTCTGTTTCTGCTGCTGGGTTTTTCTAGTGCAGTTGTGTTGATCGGCTGGCAACGTCTGCATGGCTGACTGCTTCTGCAGCAGGGTCTGGATGACTGTTCTTGGCTCTAAGTGGATGTCTGTGTGACCAGCTGTGCCTGAGGTGCCGCCATGTCTCGGTGGCGGTCTACTTTTGTGGCAATGCAGGCAGGGTGAACTAGTTCTGTGGCTATGTCTGGTTGTAGTTTAAGGGTCTACATGAGCATAGCACTCCAGCAAAGCCCTATGATGCTCTTGGTGGGGAGTGAGAAGATGGGCTAGACCATATTGCTTGGATGGCCTGCAGGATATATGGCGTACCAGCAAAGCCCTAGAAGCCTCCTGGTTGGGAATGAGGATATGGGCTGGACAATATTGTTTCGATAGCCTACAGGACATATGGTGTACCAACAAAGCCCTATATGGCTCCTGGTTGGGAGTAAGAAGATGGGCTGGAACATTTAGTCTGGATGGCATACAGGAGGTATGGCGCACCAGCAAAACTTTATAAAATGTTGTCGCCCATCTGAAGGGTCTGGGGGCTCTTTGGACCTCTTACGGCAGATCCGTGAGCTCCTCCTGGGGATGGATGCCACGGTAGTGCTCCATCACGGATGCCAGATTGCGAGGAATTTAGGACGTCTAAAGTTGTTCTGGTAATGGGAACAAAGGGCCTCCAGTGTATTTTCGATCAAAGCATCTGTCTTGCAATATATTCTGCACCAAAGGAATTGGTGTTCAGCAATCATCTTCAGTTTTGATCATTCTTTGTCAAGATCAGTACTTCTCGAAGATGTTTCATTAAATTGGTTATGATCATTTTGATAAACACTTGATGAGAAACCCATATGAGATTTCTTTTATAAGATTATGCTAGGCTTTAAGTATAGTGTCTGGCCTCAAAGAGTTCACTAGCCATATGGAATAGGGCGGTTATTCCTCTGGCTTACACCTCTTCTGGAAGTTCTCCTGAGAGCACATTCTACTTGCGCAGTCTCTACCTCTTGGGCTGAAAGGGCTAATGTTCTATTGAGAAAATCTGTAGGCTGCCACGTGGTCTTCTCCTTATACCTTTTACTGTCTCTGTCGGCTCCAACTAAATTCTGCCTCTGATCTGCTGTTTGTAAGAAAGTTCTGCAAATGGTGCCCCCCCCCCCCCCATAAGGAAGGGGTATTCTCTGTAATCTCTCTCTGTAGTGCTGTCGTGGGAGAAGGGAAAAATTATGATTACACTCACCGGTAATCAGATTTTCCAGACCCCACGACAGCACCCTTCCTTATTCCCTCCCTGGTGTTTCATGGTTCTCTGTTTAACCGCCTAAAGCAGGATCGCGGTCCGGAGGCGGCTGTCCCAGGCAGAGTGACGCATCTATGCGTTATCTCGCGAGACTTCCTGTGAACGCGCGTGCACACAGGCGCGGAAGGTAAGAGAGCGGATCTACAGCCTGCGAGCGGCGATCGTTCGCTGGCAGGCTGTAGATGCGATTTTTATTTTATTAGACGCTGTTTTGATAACAGCGTCTAATATACCTGCTACCTGGTCCTCTGGTGGTCCCTTTTGCTTGGATCGACCACCACAGGCAGCTCAGTAAAGCAGCACAACACAACACTACACTACACTACACCCCCCCCCCCCCCCCGTCACTTATTAATCCCTGATCACCCCATATAGACTCCCTGATCACCCCCCTGTCATTGATCACCCCCCTGTTAGGCTCTATTCAGACGTCCGTATGTGTTTTGCGGATCCGATCCGTGGATCCGCAAAACACATACGGACCTCTGAATGGAGCCTTACAGGGGGGTGATCAGGGAGTCTATATGGGGTGATCACCCCCTTGTCATTGATCACCCCCCTGTAAGGCTCCATTCAGACGTCCGTATGTGTTTTCCGTGGATCCGCAAAACACGGACACCGCGGATCCGCAAAACACATACGGACGTCTGAATGGAGCCTTACAGGGGGGTGATCAATGACAGGGTGGTGATCACCCCATTATAGACTCCCTGATCACCCCCCTGTCATTGATCACCCCCCTGTAAGGCTCCATTTAGACATTTTTTTGGGGCACAAGTTAGCGGAAATTGATTTTTTGTTTTTTGTTTTGTTTTTTCTTACAAAGTCTCATATTCCACTAACTTGTGTCAAAAAATAAAATCTCACATGAACTCACCATACCCCACAGAATCCAAATGCGTAAAATTTTTTAGACATTTATATTCCAGACTTCTTCTCACGCTTTAGGGCTCCTAAAATGCCAGGGCAGTATAAATACCCCACATGTGACCCCATTTCGGAAAGAAGACACCCCAAGGTATTCGCTGAGGGGCATATTGAGTCCATGAAAGATTGAACTTTTTGTCCCAAGTTAGCGGAAAGGGAGACTTTGTGCGGAAAAAAAACAAAAATCAATTTCCGCTAACTTGTGCCCCAAAAAAAAATCTTCTATGAACTCGCCATATCCCTCATTGAATACCTTGGGGTGTCTTCTTTCCAAAATGGGGTCACATGTGGGGTATTTATACTGCCCTGGCATTTTAGGGGCGAGTTCCTAGAATTTTTCATTTTTTGTCACAAGTTAGCGGAAAATGATAATTATTATTTTTTTTCTTACAAAGTCTCATATTCCACTAACTTTTGATAAAAAATAAAAAATTCTAGGAACTCGCCATGCCCCTCACGGAATACCTTGGGGTGTCTTCTTTCCAAAATGGGGTCACTTGTGGGGTAGTTATACTGCCCTGGCATTTTAGGGGCCCTAATGCGTGAGAAGTAGTTTGAAATCAAAATGTGTAAAAAATGCCCTGTGAAATCCTAAAGGTGCTCTTTGGAATGTGGCCCCCTTTGCCCACCTAGGCTGCAAAAAAGTGTCACACATGTGGTATCGCCGTACTCAGGAGAAGTTGGGCAATGTGTTTTGGGGTGTCATTTTACATATACCCATGCTGGGTGAGAGAAATATCTCGGCAAAAGACAACTTTTCCCATTTTTTTTTTTTTTATACAAAGTTGGCATTTGACCGAGATATTTATCTCACCCAGCATGGGTATATGTAAAATGACACCCCAAAACACATTGCTCAACTTCTCCTGAGTACGGCGATACCACATGTGTGACACTTTTTTGCAGCCTAGGTGGGCAAAGGGGCCCACATTCCAAAGAGCACCTTTTAGGATTTCACAGGGCATTTTTTACACATTTTTATTTCAAACTACTTCTCACACATTAGGGCCCCTAAAATGCCAGGGCAGTATAACTACCCCACAAGTGACCCAATTTTGGAAAGAAGACACCCCAAGGTATTTCATGATGGGCATAGTGAGTTCATGGAAGTTTTTATTTTTTGTCACAAGTTAGTGGAATATGAGACTTTGTAAGGAAAAAAATAAATAAATCATCATTTTCCGCTATCTTGTGACAAAAAATAAAAAGTTCTATGAACTCACTATGCCCATCAGCGAATAGCTTAGGGTGTCTACTTTTCGAAATGGGGTCATTTGTGGGGTTTTTCTACTGTCTGGGCATTATAGAACCTCAGGAAACATGACAGGTGCTCAGAAAGTCAGAGCTGCTTCAAAAAGCGGAAATTCACATTTTTGTACCATAGTTTGGAAACGCTATAACTTTTACCCAAACCATTATTTTTTTACCCAAACATTTTTTTTTTATCAGACATGTAGAACAATAAATTTTGAGAAAAATTAATATATAGATGTCGTTTTAAAAAAAAAAATTATTACAACTGAAAGTGAAAAATTTCATTTTTTTTGCAAATATTTAATTAAATTTCGATTAATTACAAAAAAAGTAAAAATGTCAGCAGGAATGAAATACCACCAAAGGAAAGCTCTATTAGTGAGAAGAAAAGGAGGTAAAATTAATTTGGGTGGTGAGTTGTATGACCGAGCAATAAACGGTGAAAGTAGTGTAGTGCAGAAGTGTAAAAAGTAGTCTGGTCATTAAGGGTGTTTAAGCTAGGGGGGCTGAGGTGGTCAAGTTGCGCAGGGTGTAGCAAAAAACAAACAAAAAAACTGTATACATAATTAGATAAACTAACCTGGGTTGGAGTCCCTCTCATGCTCTGTAAACCACTGAGGTGCGAGAGAGCCTCCACCTTTTTATTCTGCAGGTTTCCTGTCGCTGGGGGCGGATCCCCTCTGTTGTGCTGTCGTGGGGTCTGGAAAATCCGATTACCGATGAGTGTAATCATCATTTTCAGGTTGTTAAATCCTCACAATTAGCACCAAGAAGGTTTTTCCATGGTCAAAATCATCCAAACCACATCTGTTCCCAATTCTGGGGTGTGATCAAGAACTAAACTGTTTAGCTGTATCTCCTTGCATGAAAGTGTTGAGTTAGCATTGACAAGAACATAATAAAGTGGCCCATGTGTTGGTGTATATGTGTAGTGAGAGAGGTGTATATAAAATGACATGTTCCTTGTCTATGGGTCACTGGTGATGAAAGGGTAAAGGAGTGCATTGCTTTATGTGGTCATGGGGTGGCAAGTGTGAATTATAGATGAAAACAGTGGAAAGACTGAGCATCAGATAGCTGTGCATGATTGGTATAGCCTAACAGCCCACAGCTACTCTCATGCTCATTCTAAACTCTTACATTAGCTCACGGCCCTCCCTTGACTCCAGGCAATTCAGCCTCAACACGGCCAAAAAAGCTTTTAAACCTCAGCCCAGAACGGGGAAGCAGACTCATTCCGTCTCATTGTCATCTTTGATTGTCTTCAGGATGCAGAGAAGTTCGAAGCGGTGGTTTGGTTCATTTAAAGTGGAGAAAATGTTGAACAGAAAACATCTGTTTGTTTCACCTGTAAACCGCAGAGTGCTGTAGAAAGCCCGCGTGTTCCCAGAGGACTGTGGGATATCTGGCTCTCTGGGAAAGGGGAACGTTCCTGAAACTCTACAGATAAACCACAAGCCTAGTGGGTAACACTCCGTTACCAGTACCCAGCTTGTGGAGCGCTGAGGCACTTACAGGCGATAAACCACAGGCGTTGCTGAGAATGCTTTTTGACCAGCACTGAACTCTTCATGCCTGGTAATCTTGGAGATGGGGAAACGATTCTTTACCATGGCTCAGATTAGGAAATCTGAAACAAATCGAAGCAGAATGAGGGCTGCAAAGTAATGTAAAAACAGATCACATGTCAGATGGCAACACCATAATATATCACCGTAGTAAATGACTGATTATGTGGTATTTAGACCATGGCTCTGTCCACCTCATCACCCTAGGAACAAACCTCTCCTCCTAACCTGATGTGGTGAGGTCAAGTGACAGGAACATTCACCAAATGAGGTGTATTTCACTGCCCTCATCCACCATACTGACCTCTATTTTGCCCTGCTGTGTATTAAGGGGGTCATTTACTAAGCTGAAATACGCCTAAATTAGGTGTATTTCAGGAGCAAATGGCGGCGCAACGGTGAGTTGCTCTGCTATCTGCAACTACTCTCCACTCACGCCAGTTCTAAAATTGTGGGCTGGGAAGGGGACGGTCTGGCAGGCCTGCGCCTCTTCATAACTCTGGCGGATCCACTGCCAGCTATGGGGCTTTATTCTTAATAAATTTGCCCCTAAGTGCCCAGTTTGTACTTGGCTACTGCTATGGTGTTGTCAGTGCACATAGACTGCCTAGCTATCATGACCACACGTGTTATATTATTTGATGCCCCCTTGAACATTACTGTACAGATCATTAGGTGTTTTGTAATGCATTGTATAGGCAAGTGATATACTTCTATTGAACATTATATTGAATGTAAAGTAGTTCCACGTGTGGACAGAGAAAAAACCCCACAATGGTCACTGAAATAATTCTGGTGCATGTTTGTTAATCTCCTCCAGCAAGTTTGTAGTGTGTTTTTATTTTATTTATTTATTTATTATTATCTAAAAAAACTTCCCGGGTAATGGCTACATTGGATATGCATGTTTTCTTACTATGTATAGACTGTACAGCAGGGTAGCTGAAAATAATTGCGGCCGGCCCATTGTGGCGGCCCATTGTAGAAATGCCTATTCTTGTCCGCAAAATGGACAAGAATAGGACATGCTATATTTTTATTGCCTGGCCACGGAACGGAGCAACTGATGCGAACAGCACACGGAGTGCTGTCTGCATCTTTTGCGGCCCCATTGAAGTGAATGGGTCCGCACCTGAGATGCAAAAACTGCGGCCTCAGATGCGGACCACAACAACGGTCATGTGCATGAGGCCTTAGGATAACAACAGTCCATATTCCTCACAAGGCCTGCTCACCACTGCAGTTGCGATGGCAAGCAGGTAAACAGTGAAGAGAAGGGAGGGCACGTACGAGCGCTGCGGTCTCTTCAAACGGCTATTGGGAGTCGGTATTGATGACCTATCCTGAGGATAGGTCATCAATATAAAAAAAAGTGGATAACCCCTATAAGCACTACCAAACATACAGAATACAACACTGCATACCTATTATTATATCCAGTGACCTGTCCACTAATGTACTAAATGTAAAGATGCAGCATCACTAACTGTTCCATGGAGCAATTCCAGTTTTCAATAGGTGGCAGTGCCAGCAGTGTTAGGCTCCAGCCTGAGAGCCCCAAGTCAACCAGATAAAATAGAAGAATACCGCAGCACTCACTTGTATCCTTCAAAATAGTTGAGTGTTTATTCACCAAGACGAAGGCAACGTTTCGACTTCCAACAGTCTTTGTCAAGCTTTGATTGAAAACGCAATCTCCACTGATGTAGATGCCCTCTCTCCCCATCTTCATTTGGCTCAGGCCACAATGACTACTTATTTCAGCCATGTCTCAGCTCTGTGGATTTGGCCCCAGAGACATCTTGTGTTTCTCACTTTTTTTTTTTTTATCATCGTCTCCCACCTTCAAAAAACACAAACTCCTCATCCTGGTGCCCCAACAGTGTCATCTTGTTGTTACCCCCTAATACTGGGCTTCACAGTGCTCCCAAATGCTATATTGCAGAAATAATAGTGCCATACAGACAGTACCCCTGAAATAAATTCTGCCACTAAGAGTTGTAGTGCTCCTTTATCGTGACCCTAGTTTTAAAAATGTCCCCTAAGGTGTCTCCAGTATTAAAAGTGGCCAAGTAAAAAAGTAAATCTAATACTTGGGACTCGAGTCCCATTCCATGCTGCTGTGTAGAGTGTCGGCCACAGACCTCTTATGGAATGTGTCCTAAAATACCTGTATCCTAGCAGCAGGTGGTCCTGCAACCCAGCACAGGTGATCGTGAAGATGTCATTGCTTTGCAACTGCTTTGTACACTGCCTCATAGACTTTAGGCCTAGTGGGCTGTGAGGGGTGGACGGTGGGATAGGGAGCCATTGGCGCAGTATTCAACTGTATCGCTGTCCTGAGTTTCCTGGTTGGGTCTATGGCCATTCTGCCCATTCAAGTGAGTATCCACCTGTTACATCTGCTCTAGTGCCTAGTGTGAAATCTGCAATATTTCAAGATTTTATACATGAATAGTCACATAAAATGAATAAAAAGAGCAATAATATTGATAAAAAACTGAGATGGGACTATGCACCGACCACCAAATGGTGCACAAGAGCTACAGAATCGACATAGCACAGCAAGGTATGCTGTCTCCCTATGTTGATTCTGTAGCTCTCGTGCATTGCAATAGGAGCTACTGAAACAGTGGATCACTGGCCCGCTCCGCTGTTTCCCGGCCACCTGGTGGCCAGCTCTTAATCCTCATCTTGCCTTAGTAATGGCAAGATGATGCAACTCTTTTAAATAGTACATTGTCTGATGATACTTTCCCTATAATTTTATTTTTCAGAAATGATTATGAAGGACGACATGAACAATTATATAACGCAGTATTATAATGAAGCCAGTAGTGGTAAGTTTGGCTTGCTTGTCAGGTGTTTGGTACATATAGACTTAAAGGGAACCTGTCATGTGGATATTTGATTATAATCTAACTAATTCTATACAATCATTAACTACTAAAAAGTGCCTTAGATGTATTCACTTACTGGTGTGACAGATGGTTACCTCATAATATACACACAAAGATGCCACATGCTAATGAGCTGATTCGAGTCCGTCTCAGACGGATCCGCTCTGAACGCAAGTGTGAAAGTAGCCTTAGGGGCGAGAACCTGGGATCTTTCATCCCTTGTCCTATTCAGCTCTATCAGGGTGAATAGGACTTCACACTGTCCCTGCTGCTCTGTGCCACTGCACCACCAATGATAAATTACCCCTTTATACAGGAGGCTGGTACTGGCAGATCAGCAGTTAACCCCTCAGGTGCGGCACCTAAGGGGTTAACTGCCTCTGATCGCAGCTCCCTGTCAGCGGCAGGGTGCCGGCAATGCGATTCTGCTGCCGACACCCGCCTCCTGTATTGTGTTAAAGACTGACTTTCACTATCAGGCCACACAGAGCGGCGCCCAGCGATGTCTCAGCACTCACCATTAGTCCTGGGCGCCGCTCCGTTCGCCCGCAGTGCCCCATTACTGTCTCCTCTCCTGCTCCACATGCTGCTGATTACTATCGGAGCGATGGGAGGAGACATCAGCTTCACTAGTGGGCGTTCCTTCTTCCTGGCTGTAGCGCTGTCCAATCGCAGCGCAGGGAGAAGGAACGCCCACTAGTGAAGCTGATGTCTCCTCCCATCGCTCCGATAGTAATCAGCAGGAGAGGAGACAGTAATGGGGCACTGCGGGCGAACGGAGCTCTGTGTGGGAAATGGGAATAGTCCTATCATTGGTGGCTCAGTGCGCCCGCCTCTCCTCATTGGTGGCACAGTGCGATAGCAGCGCGCTCATGTTCAGAGATACTAGACTGCCGGGCCGCAAAGATATTCATTGCGGGCCGCATGTTTGACACCCATGCTGTATATTAATCTCCTCAGCTCCTGCTCCCTGCAGCTCAGACCCCATGGTGAACGTGACCGGTTTCCATTAAAGAAAAAAAACAAATTTCTAAATCTTTCAGAAATCTGGGGAGTCATGCTTTGTATTACACATTGCATGGGAGTGTATGATGCACATGTACTGGATGAGCTGCAAGTGCCATAGCAGACCCCGACTTGTGCTGCAAAAAAAAAAACAAAAAAAAACACGCCTTTTACATAGCTCTGCCTACATAAAAATAAATGTTACAGTGAACAGTGACTTGCTGTTTTCTCCCATTCCCTCACAAAGTGATCAGTTAACGAGTAAAGGCACATTTAGGCTGAGTTCACACGGGCGAGATTTCCGCACGGGTGCAATGCGGGAGGTGAACGCATTGCACCTGCACTGAATCCTGACCCATTCATTTCAATGGGTCTGTGTACATGAGCGTTGTTTTTCACGCATCAGTTCTGCGTTGCGTGAAAATCGCAGCATGTTCTATATTCTGCGTTTTTCACACAGCCCTGGCCCCATAGAAGTGAATGGGGCTGTGGGAAAAATGCATTGCATCCGCAAGCAAGTGCAGGTGCGATGCGTTTTTCACTGATGGTTGCTAAGCGATGTTGTTTGTAAACCTTCAGTTTTTTTATCACGCGCGTGAAAAACGCATCAAAGCGCATTGCACGCGCGCGGAAAAAACTAAACGCAATCACAGACAAAACTGACTGAACTTGCTTGCAAAATAGTGCAAGTTTCACTGAACGCATCCTGAGCCAATTCGTCACGCCCGTGTGAACCCAGCCTTACACTGCGCCAATGACCAACTATAGGGAAGGATGTGCTCCGTCGACAAGTGAAGAGCTGCACTTACATGCTGTGATCACAAGCGATGGCTACTGCGATCGATCATCCTCAGATTGACTTCTCCTGGGCGGCAGATCAAGCTGTCTGCACCTCATTTCTCCCAATGAACGAGCGGTTTTTTTTTTTTGTTCATCTGGTGATATGCTCACCAGCTAAAAAGACTTAGCGGGAACACTGACTGCCATTATCAAAGAAAATTCCATCTTGTATGTATTGTAAGTGTCAGGAGTGTGAGATTACAAGTACTGATATTGTAAAAGGATGGATGCTATGTAAAATGGAGCAGTTTTGAGCAACAGTAAAGTATAAACATTAGAAAATACTACACAATAAGTGTTCATTAACCCCTTCCTGACTTCCTCTGTACATGTACAGTGGATGTTGGGTCTTTAAAAAAATTATGCCTGCTAAGCGCGTTCCATAGCCACGGGGCGCCTGCTGTTTTATACAGCAGACACTCAGTGGCAGAGTTTGTGATTGGCGATAACGCCAATAATTAACTTTTAACCCCTCAGATCCTGTGGTCAATTGTGACTACAGCATCTGAGTGGTCAATTACTGGGAGCACTGTGCTTCCAGTGCCCAAACAGCTCCCCCGCGGCAAACCTCTGGTAGCCGTTCAGCTGTTATGGCAGCCTCAGGCATTTTAACGGCTCAGAAGCCCGTCCTAGTGAAGTTGAAGTGATAGAAATGTTGTGAATCTCCCATAGGCTGCAATGGTAAATCCAGTATAAATTCCAGTTGGGAATTGCTAATTTGCCCCTTTCCCACTGGGCAGGGTGAGTAAGGGCTCATGCACACGACCATATGCCCTCCGGGATATACGGTCCATATGTCCTGGAGTGGCATACATCGTGCGCACAGCATCATAGGTTACTCTGATGCTGTGCGCATCTGGCCACCCGTGGGAACTATTGTCCCGCACTCATAATATCATATGGGTGGCCTGATGTGCACAGCATCAGAGTAACCTATAATGCTGTGCGCACGATGTATGCCGCTCCGGAACATATGGCCCACTCACTGACCATATGTCTCGGAGGGCATACGGTCATGTGCATGAGCCGTAACTCATACCAATCCTTGAATGACCATTCTTCCAAATGGATGCCCTTACTAGAGAACCAATCACTTTAGAATATCTGAGTTGTTTCCGTAGGGCAAATTTCTTAGTGACATTAAAGAGCTATTCCAGGATTTTAATATTGATGGACCATCTTCCAAATTAGCTATTCATATCTGCTTGTTAGGGGTCCAAACACAAAGTCTTACACACCTTGCTCTGTCCGCAGTGTAGTAGATAGAGCTGGTTACTGCAGTGGGAATGATGGGTGTTGAATGGCCTATCCTGAGGATAGGCCATCAGCATTAAAATCCTGGAATATCCTTAAACGGAACCTGTCACCGGGATTTTGTGTATAGAGCTGAGGACATGGGTTGCTAGATTTGATAGATATATTTAACCAAATTAACCCGAGATGAGTCAGGGACAGGACTTCTCAGGTTAATTAGCATATGTATAAAATCGTTTTTCTTACACAATAAAAGCACATAGAGCTATGGGGACTGGGTATTGCAGATGTGCTAGCAGCCCATGTCCTCAGCTCTATACACAAAATCCCGGTGACAGGTTCCCTTTACTCTATCATGGTGCACAAGCCGGCTCCAGCGAAGGAACGGATGTTGTGCTTGATAAATGCAGTTGAAAAGTTATGAAATTTCTCAATCTGTTTCCTGCAGAAAGTGGAGTTCCTGGGACATGTATTATCACTACAGCAGCTATTGATGTCCATCATCACCCCAACATTTCCTCTGACTTGTACTCTGCAGAAGTACCATTCAATGCAGAACAGGCCAGCAACTCCAGCAGTATTACCTCGGTGAGTGGATCCAGATCTTCAGAGAGCTCAGAAACACTAGCACAGAGTATTAGCAGCCAAGCATTCTGCTCCTCCACAGACTGCAGTACCAGAGAGGAATCCACAGAATACTGTCCTCTGGCTCAAACCATCAGAAATCGAGTGAACAAAACCGCTGTACAGGAACTTTTATCCTCCCTTTCTGACGACTCTTCCTTCATTCAGAAAGGGCTAGATCCAGCCAACGTACACCTCAGCAATCCTATAGGTTTACATACAAGAAGTCCTAGACATGGGCTAAATATCTGCAACAGGGTGAACCGGGAGGGCTTTGGCGCGTTCCACGACAGGTCAGTGATTCCACTCAATCTGCCTCTTTTAGAGAGTAAACCTATCAATACAGAGTTAAAATAAAGCAGAGCCTTAGATTTATACCTCAGCGGAGTGCATTAGATTCCTCCAAGGCAGTAGCCACTTCTGCTGCTATCAAGGCTATTACTTTAGGAGCATTGTATAGAGCTAAACATGAAATCTTATCCAGAGATCACCCGGTCCAGCGGGATGCCAGTCGCTGTACTGAAGCCAAATAGGAACCATGTTCATCAGAAGCCTAGATTCATCGTTCTCAGGAGATGTCAGAAGAGTGGCTGCTGGACCTCACCCTAGAGTTTACAAGACTGGTTCATTAATGCATGCATTTGTGTACAGTGAACTTTGCTACAATACTGAGGACACAAACCACAGAAGTCTCAGCAGGTATGACCACATAGCTGCAATCTTTCCTTTACTCATGACTACAGATTTTCTACAGATGCCGTAATATTTTTTAATGCACAATGAAGTTTTGGCAGTTCTTGGAAATGCAAGAAATAAAATAACCTGTACGAGTACATACATAGTTGTCTTATTTCAGTATCCACTGCTGTGTCACTTGGTTTGCATCATTAAAATGGTTTTTAATAAGTCTTAGGCCTTATGCACTTGACCGAATTTTTAGTACATATCCGGTCAGCACTTTTTGCAGATCACACCCAGACCCATTTATTTCTATACATCCGCAAAACGGTTGCAGTCATGTGCAGCAGGCCTTAGGGTATGTTTATGTGCAGTTTGTACTAGAAAATAAAAACTGATGCGGAATCTGCTTCAGAATGGTTTTTGGAACAGTTTCATTGAAAACTGCAAGTGGAAAAAAGCATTTCATTAGTTCCTATGCGGATTCCCTCATTCAATTATTGGAGAAGACCTGCATGCATTTTTGGCATAGAGTATGTGCCAAAAATCCATACTACATAGGCTACTTTCACACTCGTGATTTGGCTTTCTGTTTGAGATCCGTTCAGGGCTCTTACAAGCTGTCCAAACGGATCAGTTTAGCCCCAATTCATTCTGAATGGATAAGGATCCGCTCAGAATGCATCAGTTTGCCTCCGATCAGTCTCCATTTCGCTCTGGAGACGGACACCAAAAGGCTGCCTGCAGCGTTTTGCTGTACGCTTGACCAAACTGAGCCAAATGGATCCGTCCCGGCACACAATGTAAGTCAATGGGGACAGATCCATTTTCTCTGGCACAATAGAAAGCAGATCCGTCTCCCCATCAACTTTCAATGAAGTTTGTGACGGAGCCGTCTTGGCTATGTTACAGATAATACAAACGGATCCATTCATGACTGATTCGCCCAAAACACAAGTGTGAAAGTAGCCATACTCTGTAGCTGGTTTTACACACGTTTCTTTTCCTGATGTTTGAGGTGTTATGCAGTTTTTGATGGCTGGCATTTTTTTTTGTGTTTTCAGGCAGAAAAAAAAATAAAACATCCAGCTCTAGGGAAGAGAAGTCTGAGTCTATTTTCTCAAATGGGCTGTATTTTTTTTTCTAAATGGCTGTGTGCACAGATTTTTCTCTGGCTTTACAGTGAAAGATTTAGACACCAGAACGTTTTTGAAAAGACAAGAGATGCCACCTAATTAACAAAAATTCCAGTAACCAAAAAACTCATATTATCCACTGACCTCCACCTAACATCTGGAGCTGGTACTTTTACTGTGCAAAAAATTCCACTACAAAGCAAAAGTACAGCTAAAATCTATGTGACAGAACCCTTAAGGCCTCTTTCACACGGGCGTCATTTTTTTTGCCCGGATAAGAGCCGGGTGCGTTGCGGGAAAATGCGCGATTTTTTCTGCGCAAGTGCAAAACATTGTCATGCGTTGCACTCGCGTGAGAAAAATCGCGCATGTTTGGTACCCAAACCCGAACTTCTTCATAGAAGTTCGGGCTTGGGATTGATGTTCTGAAGACTGTATTATTTTCCCTTATAACATGGTTATAAGGGAAAATAATAGCATTCTGAATACAGAATGCATAGTAAACCAGCGCTAGAGGGGTTAAAAAAAATAATAAAAAATTTAACTCACCTTAGTCCACTTGATCGCGAAGCCCGGCATCTCCTTGTGTCTCCGCTGCTGATGAACAGGACCTGGGGTGAGCAGCTCCATTAAATACAGGTTAAGGACCTTCGATGACGTCACTCCGGTCATCACATGGTACGTCACATGATCTTTTACCATGGTGATTCACCATGGTAAAAGATCATGTGATGACCGGAGTGACGTCATCAAAGGTCCTTAAGCTCTATTTAATGGAGTAGCTCACCCCAGGTCCTGTTCATCAGCAGCGGAGACACAAGGAGATGCCAGCTTCGCGAGCAAGTGGACTAAGGTGAGTTAAATTATTTTTTATTTTTTTTAACCCCTCTAGCGCTGGTTTACTATGCATTCTGTATTCAGAATGCTATTATTTTCCCTTATAACCATGTTATAAGGGAAAATAATAATGATCGGGTCTCCATCCCGATGGTCTCCTAGCAACCATGCGTGCAAATCGCACGGCATCCGTACTTGCTTGCGGATGCCATCCGATTTTCACACACCCCATTCACTTCTATGGGGCCTGCGTCACGTCAAAATCGGAAAATATAGAGCATGCTGCGATTTCAACTGAACGCACAAGTGATGCGTTAAAAACATCGCTCATGTGCACAGCCCCATAGAAATGAATGGGTCAGGATTTAGTGCGGGTGCCATACGTTCGCCGCACGGATCGCACCCGCACTGAAAACTCGCCCGTGTGAAAGGGGCCTTAAAAGGAGTTGTCTGAAAGATCAGCCAGGCTTGTAAAAGAAAGCAAAAAAAAAATAAAAAAAAAAAGCTTAACTTACCAGCTAAAGAGCCCTCTGTTCAAGAGCTACAGGTCTGGTCTCAGTTGGACCAGAAGTGATGACATTACATTTATCTTTCATGTGGAGGGAACTTTAACTCACTTGCTAAAGGGGTTATCCCATGACTAATGTAAAAAATAAAAATCAGACATCATACAGCACATGACAATCTCTTTCTAACAAAGCTAGAACCAGCCCTGTACCTCAGCAATCTCCCCAGTCAGTGCTCTGCTAGATTTATATCAAGCTGACAGCTCAGGAGGGGTGTCTCAGCTCTCCCTATCACAGCTCAGGAGGCTGTTGAAAGATGAAACTGAGCATGTGCGGCCTTCTTAATGAGCCAGTCAAAGAAATAAGAAATTAAGTGGCACTATACAGAGATTTTATTGAATAATGCAGTAGATATACAAAATTAATTACATGCAATTACAAATGTATTCAGATCCAGGTGCTGGTTTGAATACTGTAGAATATTTTTTTCGCGGGACAACCCCTTTTGAGCAATTTTTTTTTTTCCCCTTTATTTTATAAGCCTGTCTGCCTTCCCTGAAGATATGAACTGTTGGACAAGACTTAAAGAATCTGCTGTATTCAGGTTATTAAAAAATGTGTTAAAGATCCTTAAAATACAAACCTCTAGTAGAGCTGGGACCTTTTATGTCGTATTGGTGGTTACTGGTAACTGCATCATCTACAAGGGCTCATGCAAATAGCTGTAGTTTTGTAGTCTGCATCTGATCTGCGTTTTTTTTACAGATCGGATGCGGACCTATTCATCTCAATGGGGCTGCAAAAGATGGAAACATCATCTGTAAGTCCGCGCCACAGCTCTGCAAAAAAAATAGAACATGTCCTATTCTTGTCCGTTTTGTGGACAAGGATAGGAAATTTCTGCAGGAGTAAAAAACAAACGGAAAATACAATCGTGTGCATGAGCCCTAATAAAGGTCCATGGCTAGATCACAGCTGTCCATTTGTCTTGGTTGTGTGTCATTTTGCTGATCCACCACAAGCAGTAACAGCCCTCACCACAAACATCTTGCACCGCTGAAACGTTAGCATTGGAGTTTAATAAAGTCATAACATTCATGATATCATTTAACACTGCCAATAAAAAAGTAAGAATCTTATACAGTGTTCTGTGGTGTTGGATTTACTTTTTACAATTAATTACATGGCAACAGTTCCATTGAATGTCTTTATTTTTTCTTTAGAAGCTCAGTCATTTCTGGTACCACCTAAAAAATGAAATCAAAATATACACCGTTAAAGATGAGAAACAATGGTCCTGTTCACACTAACCTCTTCAAGCTGCCAGAGAAATCCACAGACAGACAATCTAAGGCTGGCAATTAGTTTTGAGCAAAGTGAGCTTTAGAATAAGGCCTCATGCACACGACCGTTTTTCGGGTCCGCATCAGAGCCGCAGTTTTTGCAGCTCGCGTGCGGACCCATTCACTTCAACGGGGCCCCAAAAAAAAATTATAGCATGTCCTATTCTTGTCCGTTTTTATGCGGAATGCAAAAAACTGCACAGTCGTGTGCATGTAGCCTGATACTGTATGGAGATCCGTCCATGCATGGAAAACCACACTCTGTTTTGGTTCAGACTGGTACCTCGGAACCAAAAAGCAGAGTTTTTTTTTTATTTTTATAAATGCTCTCCTTATAGGAATGAGAATTTCCATAAATTTCTCATATAGTTAGCAAATCATAGATGGCATTTCGTTACAAACATCAGTTTACAACAAAACCACAGGATATCTTTTCATGGTTCTCAATTCACAATTTTTCCCCAAATCTTGTCCCCACCCGCCCTTCCCTCCCACCTCGTGAACACTCGTCTGAAACTACGCTGGTTTCTTTTCCTTATTAGTACAGGTTATATCCAGCCTTAAGCTTAGGTCTCTCCTATATCTACCTATGGTTTCCAACTTCCCCAATCTATCGCCACTTGCGCCTCTAGGTACCACTTAGTCAACTTAAAGGGGGCCATAAGTTCCTGGATTTCGCAATTAGACAATCGCTTCTCGATGAATTCCCTCCACTTCTTGATGAATTTTTCAATCAATCCTTCCTTGTCCTGTTCTACCTCCAATCTTTCCAGATATAGTACAGTCCTCATAGTCCCGACTACCTCTTCCCATGATGGTACTTCTGCTTGCAGCCAGTGTTGTAGAAGGGATTTTTTCACTGACATCAATAGTATATGTACTCCTCTTTTCGCCACTATTGTCCCTAATTCCTCTTCCGGATTTTTAGGTATGTAATGGAAAATACATTGTTGTGGTGTTAGTCCCACTATCTCTCCCCAAATCTCCTTTATTGTCTCCACTGACCATTGCCATAGCGGTTGTACCTTTGGGCACTCCCACAGAGCATGAAGAAGTCCAGCTTTCGGGAGTTCACACTTGGGGCAATGCCGTAGGTAATGGGCAGGGGCATCTTGATATGACAAATTAAAGGCATAAGTCGCCCTGTGTATAAGTCTTAGTTGTGTCTCTCTCCATTGTTCGCTGTAAACTGCTCGCCTTACTAATTCAAGGCCTTCCCTAATTTTTTTGGCTGTGTTCTGATCACTCAGTTCCCTTTCCCAGGGCTTAAAAGCTCTTTTTACCAAGCCTATCGTCTGTATGGCATGTAGCTTTTGGTACAATTCTGAGAGGGACATGTGTGCCATCCTTGCCCAGTATAGCCGCAAACCACACAAGCTTTTCCGGGTCACCCAAAGAGCCTGCCTGGGCTTTGCAGTAGCTCTCAATTTGCTGGAAGGGGAGATAGTGTGCGTCGGCCAGATCATATTTTCCTTTCAGCTGTTCCCATGACATCAGTTGTTGGCCATTGGTTTCCAACAAATCCCTGAGCCTCGTAATGTCTTTATTCTTCCATCCCTGAAACAAAATATTCTCTCTACCTTGTGGGAACGCATCCTGGGTGATATATAGAAAG